>NC_133657.1:164448760-164628945 GCF_009905375.1 Apium graveolens
CAATCATTCCAAAAGAGGAACCTATTGATTGGGCACTATCAAATTGCCTACCTTTCTAACCACTCTTCCACGACCAAAGAAACAGAAAAAAACCAAAATCTACACCTCCCATAACCTCTAAGAAATTCACTCAAAAACAAAAAACCTAAGCCTAAGTCACCCATTTCTAAAGATGATTTGTTCACATCTGTGACATAAAAGAAATTTCAGACATTGAACTCTCTGGATGAACTGGAGGATGTAAGGGGAATAGCTGCCTACAGACAGTTACCAGAGAGATTATATTCAGATATACAGAGCTGGGAAAGAACATGGCCTCTCCCAGATTCTGGATGAAGGCTACTCTACCTTGATTAGAGTCTATTCAGCTATACAAAAGGATTCTGGCTTTACCAGAACTGCCAAGACTGGAAATTCTCAACAAGATAGCCAATATAAGGAAAACTTGGAGGGAGCCCAATTCTTTACCCAGGACTTTACTCATTCAAGAAAGGGAAATGAAAATTCACAAATCACCTCATTGGTTGATGGAATTTAGAGATGATAAAGGAGTCAGAAGAGTTTCAGACTTGAAGACCAACTCAAGATTGGCCAGCAATGAAACTCTCAAAGAAATGCAATCTAAGTTGATGTCAGTGTTGAAGATAAGCTGAATTCTTCAGACAACTCAACTCCAATTGAGGAAAATGACAAAAGGCTAGGAAAGAAAACCAGGGAACAAAGAAGAAAAAGATGATTGCTCAGACTAAAGGAGTGTCCTTGGAAACACTGCAAATCTTCAATATCTCCTAGTACATACACTTTTGCAGCATTTTTAAATTTCTACTTAGTTTCCAATTCATATATCAGTTTAAGTGTTTTGTTATCATCAAGTTAACCCTGAATTTATGCCTACAATTCTTATAGACATAAATAGGGGGAGATTGTTAGGAATGTATGTGCATTAGTTGAGTGATATGTTTAACAAAATACTTAAGTAGAAATTTAGTGTCTGTAGCCTCAACGGATAAGACCACTTTGGCTATCCGTTGATGGTGTAGCTTTACTTAGAAATAAGTCTAGTGTTGTAGCATATTTCAGTCTCTGTAATTTAAAATGTAATTCCTTGGAAGTTGAGAGAAACTATGAGTCCTGTTTACTACTAGAGATATGACAGATAGGAAGGCCAATTGTAATACTTCATGCCTTGTAATTTTGTATAAGTGAAGTGGTATCACGGATGACATTAAAGACCTTCAACGGATGAGAAGCTAAGCTTCAACGGATGTCTCTAAGCTTCAACGGATAAAGTCATCAACGGATAACATCCTTCAACGGATGAGTGCATCAACGGATGAAGCCTTCAACGGATAACATCCTTCAACGGATGAGTGCATCAACGGATGAAAGTTCAACGGATGTTCGATGATTAGCCGTTGATAAGAGTAGTTGTACCTACAGACAGAGGCACATGGGTTGATAGAGACAACGGATGTGGTAGCCGAATTTCAGGAACAACAGAAAAAGCAGCCGTTCTTCTCATGGTACAAAGATGCAATAGTCAACAAGTACTGGAGTGAACAGGAAAAGAAGCAAGTGAAGATCTTTATTTTATTACTGTATTTTATATTGTTCTTCACTTGTACACTTGGTAATATATAAACCAAGTAGAAGCTAGTAATCAGATGTGAGATTTTCCAGAGCTTGTTAGAAAAACATTGAGAGAAAATTCATCTAGTTTGTACTAGGATCAGCTGTGATCAACATTGTTTAATCACAGATTTTCTATATACCATCTCTGGTGGAACAACAAATCCACCAGAAAAGTTTTTAAGGTCTGTTGTGTCTTTACATTTGTGCTTGATATATATATCGGCTGCATTAGCTTAAAGCAATTCACACACTTGTTCTTCTTGAACACACAACTTTCATAAACTGCTCAAAACTTGAAAAAGTTTTGAGATTTACATTCAACCCCCCTTCTGTAAATCTCATTGTTAGTCCACTAGGAATAACAATTGTCTTAACCGTTGATACTCATACATACAGCTGTATGTATTTGTTTTAAAGGTAGTTTTCAGAATACTTACGGTTTATTCTTAAACGGCTGAAATTCACTTACACATATTTATTGTTTAATCTCTTATTTATGGTTTTTTTTATTTGAGAAAGTATATAAGCCCTTCTGATTTTTCATTTTTACTTTACGCTTTCTTGAAATTTCAAAGCTTTTACCATTTTCTCTCTGCAAAACCTTCAAGTTATTCTCTGCAATTTCTACTCAACAATGGCACCAGTAGTAAAGATTATGTCTCAATCTGGATTCATCTATGAGAAGAACAATTTCATAGCTTTGGTAGAAAAGAATGAAGCCCACTCAGATTATCACAAAATGATGGACTTCATCAAAAACTGTAAACTTAGCTATGCAATGCTGGAAGCCCCAATGATTTACTGTGAAGTAGTTGAGGAGATTTGGACATCTGCTGAGTTCAACTCCATAGATATGACTATCTCTTTCACTCTCAAAGGTAAAAATCACTATGTTAACTGTGATGACTTACTAGCATGTTTTAAATTACCCGAGAACAATGCCATGACACCACACACTGATAATGATGTATCCAGCATGTTAGATTCCATAGGTTATTCTCTTAACTCTGCTAGTTTAGGGAGTATTAGAAGAAAAGGCCTTAGGAAAGAATGGAGTTTTCTTGGGGATGCCTTTATCAAGGTTTTCTCTGGGAAAATTAGCAATTTTGATGCCATAACTTCATCTCTTGTTAATATGCTCTATATGCTTGTTTCTGATAGGTATTTTAATTTTAGCAACTATATTATGCTAGAATTGGGTACTAGATTAGGTAACAAAGCTAATAGACCTAATAACATCTATTATGCTAGATTCTTTATGTTATTGGCTAACCATGTTGCTGAAGGTTTGGTCATTACGAATGAGAATAATAAACTCAAGTGCTGGGCACAAGATAAAAGAGTTCTTGCAGATTTATTGAGAATGGATCTCAACAGCCGTGTGCCATTGGTATATTTACCAAACATGAATGCACCACAGGTAGGCGAGGTAATTGCTTCTACAACTCCTACTTCTTCCAACCCCTCTATTTCTTTATCTTCTAGTGTGGCCATGGAATCTGTGACAATGCCCCAACAGATTCCTACCAAGGTCACCAAAACTAAACTTTCAAAATCAAAGACAAAGAAAACCACCTCTGTTGTTTCTCAAAAGACAATAGTTGTAACACCTACCATTAACCCTGAGGGGAGTGAACAGGGTGTGAGTGGTGAGGGGAGGGGTGAACATCAAAGAAACCCCCAGGATAAGGAAGGAGAGAAAAGTGCTTCCCAAGCTAGCCAAGCCACAGTTTCTCAAAAAGCTGTGGTGGTTGAAAAGGTTACTAGCATATCCCTAGCTGCATCCTCCCAAAAGGATGTAACTATTGAAAATAGTTCCCAACCAGGAACACACAAACGAGGGAGGGACACTAAAGCCAAACACTCACCAACAAAAGCCTTTATTAGAAGAAAGAGAGCTAGAACCCAATCTTCTACACAGGGTGCACACACTGCACAGATACATCCATCTGTATCTATGCCTTCTCAAACTCAGTTTGATGTGGCTCCAACAAATGTGGAGTCACAGCCCCATTCTCTCACAATTAACACACATCAATCACCACACACTTCCTCACCATCTCTAGATGTGGATATGTTATTCCCATCAATTCCTGATTCTCCCTCTTTACAACTCAGGGAGGAGCCCCACTCAAATACAGGTGATCATCATCTTTTAGATGATTTGTTGGATCACCCGCAAATTCTTTCAGATGTAATTGAAGGATCTGTGTCACCAAAACTCATATCAATCTACACAGATTCAACAGTTATATCACTTTCAATTTCTACTTCTTTTCCTTCTTCAACGGATATCACTCATCCGTTGACAAGTGGTTGTTCTTCAACGGATAAGCTTAACAGCAGTTATCCGTTGATACCATCAGTTTCACCTTCAACGGCTATTCCTCATCCGTTGATAGTCTCTACACACACAAATGAAACAATTCCAAGTGTAGAAGACTTGTTTACTGTACAATCACTTCTAGGACTGAGGGAAGGGAGTGACAATTTGAGTGAGAGGCTGGGTTGCTCCCAGACAAAAGGAGAGATTGAGAGCTCAAATATGCATGCTATTTCTTCCAGCATGGCAAAAGTAAGTGAGAGGAGTACCACCTTAGTAGGTGAAGGTGAGGGAGTGAGTTGTGTGAGCCAGGGGGAGCCCCTGATGCAAGAACATAGAGAAAATGAGAGAAAGGCAGGTACAGCAGATATAAGGATGAATCCAGCCATTGCTAGTGAGTCAATGATTGTGAATGATGCTGAAAAGGAAAGGCAATTTCAGCAACATTACAAAGCTGTAATTGATAACATTTCCTTGGATGCTGACACTTTTACTCATCCTGTTTCAGCCTATCAAGTATTGGCTGCACATGGCAATGTGGAGGCAGAAAAGGCACTACATCTAGTACATACAACAGCATCTCTTCAAAGGGACAAAACTGCTATTAATAAGATGCCTTCAACAGCTGGTGAGTCATTTGAAGAATTTGGAGTAAATTCTGATGATGATGACTTTGTTTCTTCTGATGGAAGCATGAACTTAGGGGGAGATGAAGGCCCTAGTTCTATTCCAAATCTACCTGAATGGGCTTTCACAAAGGAGTCTACAACAGGGCAATTCAATGTCTCCTTAGTCAAACAAATCAGTACTATCAAACAGGCCATTCAGAAAACTTCTCATGCTGGTACAAAGGCTATCCTTACAGCTCACTTGGACTCACTGCATCTCATGAAGTTGTAGCAAGTAAAACAGAATCTGAGTGTGGATGAACTCAGAAAGGATATTGCTGACTTGAAATCCTACAATTCTGAAAAATTGGATTCAGTCATGCCCTTTGGTACAATTCAGGACATTTTGTTGAGATTGAAAAAGGAATCACATACTGAAAAGAGGCTGGCCAAATTGGAAGACAGAGTTCAAGTTATTGAAGATTCTGTGGCCACCATTCTTCACAACCAACAATCTCAAACAAATCTACTTATGCAGCTGGCAAAAGCACAGGGCTTGACCCCTCTCCTTGATGATAACAAAAAGGGGGAGAGTAAAAGGGAAGGGGAAGGAGAGCCATCTACAAAAATCCAAATATCTAAAGTGCTAGTTCCTGCCATCACTACTTCTCCAATCATTCAAATCAAAGGAAAGCCTGATGGAATTGATTTAATCCAGCTAGCAGCAGCTGAAATTCAAGTGAAAGAGCAAAGGAGGAGAATTGATGAAAGGATGCAACAGCTGTTTGGCTCAACACAAGATAAATCAATATCTGTGAAACATAGCACAAAGGTTGAACCAATCAATATGGAGCACAAGCCAGAAAGGAGAAATAAGGTTGGAGAGACTTCTTTCAAGAATCTAAAACCTATGGTTCTCAAGCCCAACACCAGAACCAGCAAGGACTCCACAAAGAACCCTCTTGACTTTGCTCAGATGAAAGAAGTGGACTTTCCTCTTCCAAAGCCTGATGAAGACAAAGTTTTGGGTACAAGCATCATAAAACACAAGGAGACCATGGATGAGGCAGTAAGGAGAAATATGGCTATTATCTTTAGAGAGGGAAAAAGCATATGTGTGATGCAAGGACATCCCAAATTCTCAATAGCCAAGAGGGAAGAAACCAAAAGGTTAAAGAAAGAAGCTGAAAAACTCAAGGCTGACAAAAGAGCACAAGCAAAGCTTGAACAAAAGCTAAAGTCAAGTCTAGTTGAAAATGAGAAAGGAATTGAAGTCAGGGGTGAAGACAAGATTGTAAACTTAGATGAGGTTTTTGGGAGTATATTTGGTGAAAGCATGGAGGAAAAAGAGAAATGACAGAAGGGAAACAGAAGAAAGGCCAAGACACATAGAAGGAGTGAAGGCAACACTGAAGAAACTAAATCTCTACCTTCCATACCTGAACCCTTTGTTGTTGATCCCACTATAAACATCCATGGTGAACCAATCATCCCAAAAGAGGAACCTATTGATTGGGACACCATCAATTTGCCTACCTTTTTAACCACTCTTCCACTACCAAAGAAACAGAAAAGAAAATCCAAATCTACACCTCCCCTAAACTCTAAGAAATTCACTCAAAAATATAAACCTAACCCTAAGCCACCCATTTCTAAAGATGATTATGTTCACATCAGTGAAATAAAAGAAATTTCAGACATTGAACTTTATCTGGATGAGCTGGAGGATGTAAGGGGAATTGCTGCTTACAGACAGCTACCAGAGAGATTGGTGTTCAGATACAAAGGAGCTAGGGAAAGAACATGGCCTCTCTACAGGATTCTGAATGAAGGCTACTCTACCTTGATCAGAGTCTTTTCAGCCATTCAAAAGGATTCTGGCTTTACCAGGACTGCCAAGACTGAAATTCTCAACAAGATTGCCAACATAAGGAAAACTTGGAGGGAGCCCAATGCTTTGCCCAGAACCTTACTCATTCAAGAAAGGGGAACTAAAATTCACAAATCACCTCATTGGTTGGTGGAATTCAGAGATGATAAAGGAGTCAGAAGATTTTTCAGACTTGAAGACCAACTCAAGATTGCCAGCAATGAAACTCTCAAAGAAATGCAATCTAAGTTGGATATCAGTGATGAAGATGAAGCTGAATTCTTCAGACAACTCCAACTCCAAATTGAGGAAAATGACAAAGGGCTAGGAAAGAAAACCAGGGATCAAAGAAGAAAAAGATGATTTTTGCTCAGGCTAGAGGAGCACCCTTGGAAACACTGTAAATCTTCAATTACCTTCTAGTACATACACTTTTGCAGCACTTTTAAATTTCTACTTAGTTTCAGTTCATATATTTGTTAAGTGTTTTGTTATCATCAAGTTAACCTTGAATTTATGTCTACAATTCTTATAGACATAAATAGGGGGAGATTGTTAGGAATATATGTGCATTAGTTTGATGATATGTTTAACAAAACACTCAAGTAGAAATCTAGTGTTTGTAGCCTCAACGGATAAGACCACTTTGGCTATCCGTTGATGGTGTAGCTTTACTTAGAAATAAGTCTAGTGTTGTAGCACATTTCAGTCTCTGAATTTGAGATATAATTCTTAAATGTTGAGGAAAATTATAAGTCATGTTGACTACTAAAGGATATGCAGATAGGAAGGCCAATTGTAAATATTTCATGCCTTGTAATTTTGTATAAATGAAATGGTGTCAACGGATAACTTAAAGACCTTCAACGGATGAGAAACAAAGCTTCAACGGATGTCTCTAAAGCTTCAACGGATAACATCCTTCAACGGATGAGTGCATCAACGGATAGAGCTTCAACTGCTAACACATCAACGGATAAAGCCATCAACGGATGAAGGCTTCAACGGATGTTCTGTTAAATAGCTGTTGACAAGTGGTAGTTGTACCTACAAACAGAGGCACATGGGTTGACAGAGACAACTGAGATGTGGTAGCCTATTTCAGGAACATCAGAAAAAGCAGCCGTTCTACTCTAGTATAAAGAGGCAATAGTCAACAATGCACTGGAGTAAAATGGAGAAGAAACAAGTGGAGAACTTATTTTATTATTGTACTTTTTATCTTTGTCTTCACTTGTAAACTTGGTGTTATATAAACCAAGTAGCAGCTAGTAATTAGATAATAATTTTTCCAGAGCTGTTTAGAAAAATCTTGAGAAAAATTATCTAGTTTGTACTAGGATGCAGCTGTGATCAACTTCTTGAATCACAGATTTTCTGAAATACCATCTCTGGTGGAACAACAAATCCACCAGAAAAGTTTTTAAGGTCTGTTGTGTTCTGTACTTTTATGCTTGAATATATATCTGTCTGTATTAGCTTAAAGCAATTCACACACTTGTTTATCTTAAACACACAGCCTTTGAAACTGCTCAAAACTTGAAAAAGTTTTGAGATTTACATTCAACCCCCCCTTCTGTAAATCTCATTGTTAGTTCACTAGGAATAACAATAATAACACAATTAATAATGTGGTGGAGTGGTTGAACATGACACGTTAAAACTCTTTTTCTGCACGTTGCGTGTTCGAACCCAAACACTTGCAATATCAATAATTATACAAAATTTTCAAATTTTGGGTTAGAGTTTCGGGTTCGGGTATTAATATCCAATTCAAAAAAAAAATCGGGTTTCTGGTATACCCGAATCCGATCCGAAATCCGATGGATCGGGTTCGGGTTCGAGTATGGATTAAATTTTCGGGTTTGGATATAAATTCTTTAATACTCGACCCGATCCAACCCGATTGTCATCCCTATTTATCCATTTCAATGTGGTGTATAAGGTTATTTAACTACATTTTCACTTACAAGGAATGATTTTTAAGAACTCATATCTCACTTATCTTTTAATAATTTTGAGTAATTCAAAATATCTCGGAAAACTGTTATAAAGGAGGACGCATTACAAACATCACTTATTGCACACATGCAACATTCGCTCAATCAAGTAACGCTAGGACAGGCTAAAACCCGCATTCTCCAACAAAGTTGAGTTATCTCGTTACTCTAATTTCTTGAAATTTACGCGGGCATAAAATACCAGTGGTGTCTATATTGTCTTCACGTACAGTTTCTGGGGTTCTATCATGCAGTTCATGATTTGTTTTTGTTCATGGGTGTTGTAACACAAACCTACATGGAACTGTCAGTCCCCAAGTGCTGAACTGAAACAATATTTTCCTTATAATACTCGCCATATAACATAACTCTCATTCCAAACCAGTCACTGAGAAATAGGGTTCAAATTTATTAGCTCAGATTCAGAATCACGAATAGGGATGGCAATTTTACCCGACCCGACAGATACCTGACCCGTTCTGATCCGATTGGATTTATTTGAACCCGATTTTTTAGGTTTGAATCTTATTTTTAGACCTGAAAAAGTTTAAATCTGAATTTAGATCTTAGGTATACCGAACTGATACCCAATCGAAATCGGAAATTCGTTCCAAACCCGATCTGAACCCGAAATCCGAAAAAAATTCGATAGCATGTTCAAATCTTACATTATTTTATAATAATAATAATAATACATTCTATGGAGTCCCATATTTCATTGGAGTCATTGGAGTCCATATATGTTCTGCAAGTAAAATATAGCTTAAATTATTGCAAAACATATTATTTTTCGAATGATATTATACAAATATCACATTTT
This sequence comes from Apium graveolens, assembly GCF_009905375.1. NCBI lineage: Eukaryota > Viridiplantae > Streptophyta > Magnoliopsida > Apiales > Apiaceae > Apium > Apium graveolens. The sequence goes on from NC_133657.1 coordinate 164,458,014, forward strand.
TATTGAAAATCTTGCAGATTGCATAGATTTTACAAGTAGAACATTGCAAAATATATTATTCTACAAAACATGCTTAGTTTGCAGAACATATATATTGTTATTGTAAATATATGAGATTTGCATGATTTTATTGAAATAATGATATTTGTGAAATATGTTTTGCAAGATAACACGTTTTAGAAAATATTTTATTTGCTGAACATAGATGGATTCCGAGAACTCCAATTAAAAGGCGAACTCAATAGAATTTTACTCTATTTATATATATTAAATATTTAAATCTAATATTTATAACCGGGACATTGGATAATTATCGATAATTAAATTTATTATATTTGACGCTAATATTGAATTATCTAAATATGTCTAGTTCTATTTTTTTAGTTAAACAAACGCACACATACAATATAGTCGAACTTTTAACTTACATTTAGAAAAATGAGACCTCGACCACTGTATCAACCCTATATTAATAATATATAAAGTACTATTTTTGTGATCTTAGCATCCAAAAAAATATGTTAACATATTTATATAATAATATAAATTTATTTATTTTAAATTAATTATTTTTAAAGTATCTGACCCGAAACCTGATTGATTGGATCTAAATCTTCGTTTTTAACATTCGGATCCGAACCCGATCCGAGCCGAAACATAACAAATCTTACGAAACCTGATCCAACCGTTGCCAGCCCTAATCATGCATCAATGCCTTCGGGAAGACTAGAAGCTTCAAGCCTTACTATCAAAAAGGCCTAAAAACCTAAACCCGAAATGCTCTTATTAAAATTAAGGCTATCAATTTGTTATATCTTGCGTACATACTTGACAGATCGAAAAACAGAACCAAAAAAATAAGATAATACATTGTACACCCAAAATTACAGGATTGTCACAAAATCAAGAGCCAACTCTGCTCAAGCTGGGAACAATTAAACGTTCACACCAAGCGGCACCCCGAAACAAAATCAGTCTTTAAAGGCATAACAATGAATTCTATAATCAAATAACATTCACTATAGTCCACATTTATAATAACGAAACTAACAAGCATATATATAGTAAGAATCAAATGTTAACTTATTTCACTAATTAACTTAGTAATTAAATAAGAACCATCAGATTGGTCACATATTAACGATCTGGATTATTTATCAAACGTAGAAAATAACTGCCTAATTTCACTTAAATAGAGTTTAAAAACCTAACTTGCAAACTAACTTGTACTTGAACACCTTTCAAAAGAAAAAAAAAACATGCACAAAAAACACGACACTTTTTTGTTTAATTATAATTATTTTTTCTTGTTATATGTATTTTGTACATCTTAAATTTAAATTTTATGTTTTGCTGTTATATATTTTAACAATGCAATGTGCCCCTTTCAAGTTCAAATTTTTTATAATTTAAACTCAGAAAAGAAAATATATATCATATCTATATTATACAAATTTTAATTTATTAAAACATGACATTTTAAAGGCCTTTGTAAATGATTTAATTTTGTAAAACATATTAAATTTAAATATTTTATAAAAATATGTTATATGTGACTTAATGCTAACGTGTTCTGTAAATTTTTAGTTTTGTCTTGAATTTCTTGTTCACTTATTTTATATTCCATGTTTTTCATAAAATAGAATTGAAAATTAGAAAAACTCTAAAGAACCTTATACAAGTAGAATAGAACTCTAGAAAAAAAGACATGAAAATAAAATTAATGAAAAAACAAAAATTTACTATATAACACAAAATATAGAACACTAAAAAAATATACATTACACAATATAATTACAATACATGTAAAAATTATATAAAAATTTTAGCTTAGAAAAATTGATTATATGCAAAAAATAATACACCCTATTACACAAAATAAATGTTCAATCCCTATATCCTACGGTAATAATTATAGAACACATAAAAATTAAATAACATTAGTTAAAAATACAAACACATAAAAAAATATACTGTACACAAAGAGTTAAAAGAACATAAAATTAATTATATAGAGCGCTGGACATATTTAAGAACACTCAAAATAAAAAATAATTAATATTTATAAAACACTGAATACGTGTAAAGAAAAAAACAGTACACTATAAGAAAAATTCTACAGAGAGTGTACAAAAAAAACAAAGTGATGAATGTGTGTGTTATATAGGTGGACCTATCACAAATAGTTACTTGGTTACCTCAGTACACTGGTTATCCATTAAATCTTGACCTATATATATATATGTAAAAGTGGCGTGCAGAGGATTAATGTCATTGATTTGTACAAAAACAGATCCAGCAATAATACTGGAAACTGCACAAGTCCAGTATCAGGCTACAGTAGACAACTAGGAAAAAGATTAAAGATACATAATTATATTTAAAATTTACTTGCAGAAAATACATGAGCAGGGTTTATCTAATTAACATATTTCTTAATATCCAAATGACTGCTTTCTTCCTCTGTATACTATACTTTAACAGTCATGGAAAACGGCATACAGTTGTCAGGGTTCTGGACAGACATGTTAGCTGTGAAACCTACGTTCTGAGAAACCTTGAAGTTGCGCTCCCTGGGGTATGGATGTTTACATGACAGCTCCTTCACACGATGCAGAATATCATGTGGTAGATGTTGCTGAGTCACGAAATGTTTTCCTCTTCCATCCTGCAAGAAAAAAAAAGGTATTTCTTGACAAGGGTTTGTAGAAAATTTGATCCAATGTTAGTACAAGTACGAGTCCTACAAAATAAAGCATTTATCGACCCATCAATGCATAGTTGCTCTATTATAAAAATAGAATAGTTTAGCCATTAATAACCAATGCTCCATTTGGTTAAAGGAATGGAATGCGGAAGAAATGAACTAAAGAATTTTTAAAAAATATTACAAGTCAAAGAAAGGATGCAAGGGGAAAGGGTGAAATAGGGTGAGAAGTTTCTGCGAAGAGGTTTTTTACAGTCGGTAGAAATAGAAATGGTGCATTCATTAATCTCTAGTTTTAACATTGTATTTGTAGAATAGAGGGGGATGAACTAAAATAACGACATTAACCTTTAAAAATAATACAAGTTTCATTTCTTACCTACCTAATTCATTTCTTCTAACCAAATTGATTCAGAGAGATGCTATTTAATATATGCAACAGTGTTAACTTTTAATAAAAAGAAAGGCCAACTATTTGTAACATGTTGGAGGTGCAAATTAAGGATGAAGGAGATGAAGAAGACCAGATGATAGTTTTGCAAGATAATGAACAAATTTGTGAAAAAGGAATAAGTATGCACTACAAGAGACTTGATGGAAGGTGATGGAATGGAAAGAAGGAAGAAGGAACATATGCTAATTTCAATCTGATTCCAACATTCCATTCCTTTCAAGTATCAAAATGTAGTGGCATTGGCCAAGTTACCTGTTCCGCTACAAGGAAAAGCCAAGAATATCAATCCTAGTGTAATCCCAACATACAATGTTAGTGAGATGGATGATATAACTATGTAGTCACGATATCAGATATGGAACAAAAGGATATGCATTTTTACAAAAATGTAATCATAATATGACGGTTCATTAATTGATGGCATTGGGATGGGAGAATGGTTCAAAAGTCTGATAAAAATGGCATTCAAAACATACTACCACCGGTATTGCTCTGACTCTTCCAATGAAGAGGAAAGGTTTCAAATATCCGAGTAAAAATGCAGTCTCACAAAAAAATAACTTACCCTTTTCTTCCTCTCAAAATGTCTGTAGCTAGCACTTAAAAGATTTCTCCATTTGTCCTGAATAAAGCCAAAATAAAATAGTTTTTAGATTCTTAATTTAAGGGCGCTAGAAAACTGTAAAACTAGAAACAAAAAATACCTTGAGATCAACCGCTGAGCGGTGTGGAGATGAGGAAAAACACGTCTTCTTTATCTCAGTCCATTTCCCAACTCCATGTCCAGAAACCCCATCAACTAGCTGCTGCACCTCTCCAAGAGACCATGGTAGATGTCGCTGTCTCTTGCTACTATTGTTCTTGTGTGTCTTAGCTACTGAAACCAAGCTACCATCCGAACTGGTCTCTTGAGACTCCAGAGAATACAATCCCATATCAGAGTCCACATCTGAGCCCGATGATACATTATATGCAGAATCCTTAAACTCGTTTCCCTGAAGAGAGGTTATTTACAAAAACTTTTAACAAATTGATGATCCGAAAAAGAACCATAGGCCAACATAATACATCACCCCTCATTCCCATTCCCACCTCATACAAACAAAAGTCTAATTACAGATCTCAGACTTTCGACATCCACAAACGTACAAAAGCATGAGATGGTAATAATAGTGAGTAGTGACTACAATTTCCCCCCTATAAAATCTTGCTTACTAAATTCAGTATTATTTTCCAATCTGTATCAGACAGTTAAACTTGAATAATTTAAAAAAATCAGGGTAAGCAGGCAACTGTTTAACAGATGATATATAATGTAATAAATCACACCACAATAATATTTTTAAGGAACATGCTATATATGTGTCTGTGCACGTGTTTTAATATTAGCACCTTTTTAAGTGAGCTCTGCTCGTCAAGCGGTTGACCAGATAGCACCCCAGAAGAAGCACCTTCACAGGTTTTCGTCCCTAAACCATGGATCAACACTCTTGGCCTTAATCCTTCTCGATGACATTGTCTAAAGGAAATTGTAGGATGAACCATATCCTTTGAAGCTGCAGAATATTCAGAAGTCCTATTTGGAAATTTTGAACTCTTGGCTATTGATCGGTTCATGTATCTTTGGGCTGGTTTATGTTTCCCTCTGATGACCTTCACAGTAACCTTTTCTTTCAGATCAGGTACACTGGACAAGACATCAGTATCCTCCACATAAAATGTACTCAAATAATTGGAATTAGTATGCTTGTACCTCCTCATGCGTCTGCTCCTTGGCTTAGTTCTAAAATTAAACACTCCAGTTAAAGGATTGGATGCACTTGTCGAAATCGCATCCTCTTTTGATGCAACCATTATCCCTTCATCAACTGTCAATTTGAAAAATGAGTTCTTATTAGCTTCAGGCACTAACTTGCTTGAGGCACACCATCCCTCTTTCACGACATTACACTGGATTAGACCAAAATCTCCACACTGATGATCTAAATTTAAGTTTCCTGTGGAATGTCCTTTGCCCGGGACAGAGTTCATGTCAGAATCACACTCCAGGTATTCAGCATCTGAAAGACAGTCAATTAATAATGTAGAGAAAATTTTGGGGTAAGATAAAAGATTCAAAATTATAAAGGACAGTAAGAAACATAAATATGTCATGCTGACGTACCCAAGAGGTAGTCTTCATATGCATCAAGAAGATCATTTGTTGCAGAAGACAGAGTGTGATGACTTCCATTGTTTCCTTCTGACTTTACATCAAAAGACTGCATAACCAATTGTTTCAGTATATCAACTATAGTCATAAAATTAAAAAGATTCATGAAAAGAAATTGACATAATTACAATTAGAACCAGTGGTCATAGAGCAATACTATTACATGCAAATACTTCTAGAAAATGTGGTATTTGTCTATGCTATGTCGGATGTTTTGCCAGTTCAACGCAACTAGCAAGAACCGTCAAAAACTACCTTGCCCTGAAATCCCCCCTCCCCATAGGCAACTCCATGTGACTCTTAAACATTAGATTTTGATACTTGCTGGTCTAACCAAAGTAACCCTTAGCATACACACACCTATTGTACCTACTACCAACTACCAACGGAAAAGAAAATCAATTGCAAGATAGACAACCAAAATGTAAAAAACAAAAGGGACATACTCTTTGTCTTGCCTTCTCATGCAGCATACTACTGATATTTGGTTTATCTGAATCACAAGCCACAATGAAAGCATCAATTAATAAAACCATTTAAACACTTGAAGATGAACGAAGATACAAGACTTCTACTTGTCAATTGTAATACCACAACAAAAACACATAAAGAATAAGCATATTAAAGATGTGACATCCAGCAATGAGAAAATCAACTTCCATTTCCAAAGATGTAACTAGTGTCTGCTACTGCGGCGGAGCTACACAGACTCAGGCACTCAGCAGAGGAAATTAGTTAGCCTGCCAGCTAATGTTAACTTTTCCATGTCAGGTTAAGATACAAAATTTTGTTGACTGAAATCAGTGGAATAGAAATCAACAAAACACAATCGGCCATGCAAGACAAAAATATAACTAATACACGCTTAACATGCAATTTTTTTCAATATTCATGAACACTATGGACTCAGATATAGAACTTTAGTAAAAGATCTGTCTACTCAATCTTTTGCAATTTGAGCTAGTAACACAAACTTATAAAAATTTATGTTCAAAGATGCTATTTGATATTACTATATTAGCAATCATAATCTGCTGATATATCCAGGATAAGAAGCGAAGCCAAGAAAAATTCATTTGTGTATGGATTTAGTGTCTCTGCAAAGTTTATAAAATGATAAAAGTATATTGGTATTACAGATTATATTTGTAATACAAATATATATTCAAAGATGATATCATTACCTGCACTAGATTCTGAGTGCCTGTAGTCGGGTGTTGATAATTGTTCAGTACTAAGGCAATTACACAAACTAAATGCATCAAATTGTAGAACACTTCTAACCGCATCGATGTATTCAGGTACCATTTCCTTTAGCAAATGATCAACTGCTTCATCTTCAGAGCCTAGATTATGAAAGCCACCTCCACTTACCTAGACATAAAATATCATATATAGAGAGTTTCTTTGCATCATCACCTTCTGGTGGATTAAAATAATAATGATTTATGTTGCGGAGAAATATATAACAAATCACTTCATCAACGCAACAACCTCCCACTTCAACATAATAAAATTACAAAATAAAAAGGGAAATGTAAGAGAAGTAACTTGGCAAACTTGAAAAACAATATTGGGTTTTAGAATGCAAATAAGCGAGCCTTCTACACGGACATTAAGTTGAACAAGAACTATGCTAGCAATCAATTATTGGATTCCATTCAATAACATTCTGCATTTTCAGATCACAAGCAAGGAGTGTTCAAATTTCAGTTAGTTCTTACTTCTTAGTATACATAAATTAAAAAAAAAAACAGGAAACACTTTTAAGTAATTGTACAAGCTCATGCAGACACCAAATTTATCCGGGAAGAGATGATATACTGAACAGATCTACACTTTCAGAAGTGACACTCGTACCTACAAATTATTTGTTCTTTCTTTTGTTTATGCACAAAGGGTTGTGATGACTGTGAGCCTTTGCCTATAGGTGTAATCCCCCTATTCCAAATTACTTGTCCGATTTGACTACTGTTGACAATTTAACATAGATTTAGGTTGTAATAAAACCTCATCTTCATGTATCCATTTGTTTCTTGACAAAACACAAACAGATCACATTTAAACAGAGGAACTTCAACAAGATCAAGACAAATGATATAAATGGAAGTTCCTTCAGTTAAAGAGGTTATCATACTTGGTGAAGCCCATTAGCAAACATTTCCGGGCACTCAATTGAAGTTACTGTTCTATTTGGGGCACTCATCAGAGTCCTGGAACTGAATTCTTTTTGCCTGTTCTCCAACACTTATTCAAATGCCAAACAACGAAAAAGCATTAATAAACTTATGAAAACAAGCCAATAACAAACAGCAGTAAAATCCCTTTACTTCCACATAAATACATAACTAGTATAAAAACTTTAATTCATATCAGCTCACATTTATAGGCATAATAAAGTAAGCCAATTACAGGTAAAATATTTAGAGAGACCAGGACATGCAATCCTGTAGCATTAATCAATCATCACCTCCCCCTTGTATTTTCGAGTGACTTGATTAGCTCTATGTTTCTACTACGAAATGGAACAGAATATAGCTCACTTCAGATGTTAGAATCAAATAATCCTTAATAATAAAACTTAATCAAAAGATTAGATTCATCCGGTATCAGTACAATCATTTAACATCAGTGTGTGTGTGTGTATACACACATATAAAATGAAGCAAGAGTTGTTCTCTGATTTGTAATGTAGGGCTCACTATGACTAATAATCCCCAAATTAAGTCTCACATTTAATCAAACAGTGAATCTGTTGTTGCATGTAAAACTAATCAAACAAATACAAACACATGCATATTCATATTCATGAATACTTAACAGTTTGAGAAACCCCATGATACATTAAGAAAAAAACAAAAGAAATCAAGAAAAACTAGTACCCACAAAATTCCAAACATGAAAATCCAAAACTAGAAGCTCAAAAGTCCAAAACACACACAACAAAAAACAAGAAACACAAAATAACAAAACCCAAAAACAATAGTAATAAAACTGCAAAATGATAAAACAGTGTATGCATATGTACCTGGTCCTGACATGATGAGCAGAGCTGAGAAAAGAGAACACAAGAATATGTATCAAACAGTTCGAAGAGAAGTGTAAATGGATAGGAAGCTGAAGAGGTGAGAGTTTACACATACTAAAATCACATAATTAAGGGAGAGAGAGAGAGAGAGAGAGAGAGAGAGAAGTGGTGGGGAGTGGAGGGGGGCAGGACAGAGATTGTGGCAAGGTAAGGACACTGGAACAGAAGGGGTGGAGCAGAGATTGTGGGTTCTCTTTTTAATGTTGTTGTAACCTTTTTGGATTCTAATACCTCCAGTGCCACGGACTTGAAATGTTTTGTTTAAGGTGGTTTCCATTTATGGACGGGGATTTTGAAACACTGTTGGAGTCCGCATGTCTGACACGTGGATCTTCGGGTGATCCCCTGGCCCTGGCGTTACTTTTTAGGACCCTCCTTTTCCATTATGCAAGCCGTGTGTTTTGGGATTTCAATATCTTTCTTTGTCCATCTATGTACTCCATTTCGGGTATGATTAATTATTAGGAAGAAGATTGTCATGTCATACTTTTCAAATAAAGAAAATAGTGATATGTTTTATATTTAATTTCTCGCTTAAAATTCGTGTGATACGTTATATTTATTTCATATTATATAATTTTTTTTATGAATGGAAGGTTTTTAATTGAGATATGCAATTGATTTATTTACATTTTTTAAATAATATGATTTGATAATAATATTATAATATTATATAGATATTACCGGGTTCTAAAAATCGGCGATTTGCCCGATAAATCGGCTGAGAGATCGCTGATGGGAGAGCTATCGATCTGATAAGATAAAATCGCCGAAAAAAATGTTTTCCGATCAAATGGGTCAAAATCGCTGAAAAGCGTGTCAATTTCGAAGAAATCGTGTGATTTATCAAGATTTGGTAGAGCAGAGTGCAAATTGGACGAGGAAAAGAATAAACTTGAAAATGAAGAAGCTAGTTCGGCAGCTCAGTTGAGAGTATGTAGGGGATCAAAAGGCCGAAAAAGAAAAGAAGGAGAAGATAAGGGGCGTAAGATTCAATTTTATCATTTAAAGACGGAGTACAACTGTACAAGTTTCTTTGTGTCTAGTACAGCTTAGAAGTACTGTTAGAAAATTAGGATTTTAGAGCTTAATTTAATTATGTTCTTGATGTTAATCCTAAAATCTAATGATTGGAAATTGTTCAATGATATTTGAACTTAAATTTTCATGTATGGTTTTAAGAATTTTCTTAATGAAATCCATATGAAATTAGAGATGAAAGTAGCTTGGAAAAGCTTGGAAAATTTGAGAATGTTTGTCCCACATTGAAATAAATAAAGGGGGTTGTGTGCTTTATATGGTATTACCCACATGAGTAGTATACAACTACTAAGGTGTGTGATGGTCCATTGTGTTGTTGTGTGCTTCACGCGCACACACGCGCGCCCCGCCCCGCCCCGCCCCGCACCGGACCGGGTCGGGTCGGGTCGAAGGGCGATTTGGGCGAATGTCTCTGCGTCTCGCGTACGCGAGGCGACCTGGGCGAGGATTTTATTTATTTGAGAATTATTTTAATTCGAATTTATTTATCGGTGATTGGATTATTGGGCTGGGTTCTGAAATAGGCTAAGTAGTCTAAATATATTGAACCTGCAAATAATCTGATCTGTAACAAGTTCTGATATTAGAATCAGAACTTAAGAACTGATGAATAAAATCAGAACTTAACAAGTTCTGATATCAGAATCAGAACTTAAGTACTGATGAGTCGAATCAGAACTTAAGTACTGATGAGTTAAATCAGAACTTAACTTAAGTTCTGATAATAATGTGGGTGTTAATGTGAAAAGCTGTTACAAATAATTTAAATTCAAAAGCTGATCAGTTTTGATTTTTTCATTAATGAATTCAAAATCTGATCAGTTTTTATTTTTTATTAATGAAGCAGTTTAATTCAGACATTAAGTGTGTTGACAGTTTCATTTTTCCTCTCCTATAAATAGAGGCTAAACTGAATGAATATAACATACAACACACTACATTCTCATCTCTTCTCTTCAACCTCTCTGCATTTTTCTCCCACAAGAACTGAAGTGCTGATATTTTCCGGCGACTGAGGTGCTGGTCGAAGTGGAGGTTTTGTTGCTGCTGTTAACATAAACTCCGAGCTGTTTTATCCTGGTGGAGATATTGCGCACATCCCAAACGCAGCAGGTAGGGGGCAATAATCTCTTCAAGAGCAGCCAGGACTTCAAGCAAGGCCTGGTGACTCAGCTGTAATCATTTTCTTGGCGTTTTGTATCTGTAAACCTTTATTTCAGTCATTGTTGAAAGCTATGGTTTCGGGTACATCTTTCTTTCTCTCTACGTTATTTCAGTTACTGATTTTGTTTACCTGCATATTTTGTTTTGTTAACTGTGGTCTTGGCCTAAACTTGTTAAATTCTTTATACACTTGCCTCTATGTTGCTATACTTGTTAGTGAGATTCTCAATATTCTTGAAGAGATTATTGGTTATATAGAATTTAGCATAATGGTTAACGAAAGTGAGGTTATCGTTGGTGGTGGTAGCAGTTCGGGTGCAACTGCTGGGGCCATTGATTGGACCACCTATAGTTTCCCACAAGCAGTTGAACTAACCGGTTTATCGGAGAAATTCAACGGTGGCATTGGCTTTTCTCGCTGGCAGAAAAGGATGAAGTTGTGGTTGACTATAAAGGGTCTGTGGCCGGTTGTGGAATATGAGAAACCAGTAGTGGATCAAGAGAAGGCTGACACAGTTAAGGCTTTTGCGAAGTGGGCTGAGAAGGATGGAGTGGCTAGAGCGGCCATTCTGGCGGCACTAACAAACACTTTGTTTGATGTCTATTCTTCTGATGCCTACTCTGCAAAACTCTTATGGGAGAAGCTGGACCAGACACATAATACTGACTCACAAGGTCTAGAAAAGTATTATGTGGCAAGGTTCCTCGAGTTCAAGCTGGTGGACAATAAGTCCATGACTGAGCAGGTGCATGAGTTCGAGATGATAGTGCATGCTTTGAAGGAGTCTGGAATGAATCTCCCGGAGAAGTTCAAGGTGATGAGTGTGATTGAAAAACTCCCGAAGTCTTGGGAAGAGTTCTCTCTCTCCCTGAAAAGACAGAAAGGAGAGATCACCTGGACCAACCTTATGCTGGACATCTCGGTGCAAGAACAACACAAGTCCAAACAGGGACATGTGATGCCAACTGAACACGGTACCTCGAAGGTAAACATAGCAACTGTAGGACAAAAGAGGAAGGCTTTTGCTAAGAAAGCTAATAGTAATAAACCTAAGAGTGACAAGGACAAGGCCAAGAAACCCAAGGCAAACAAACCATGCTGGTCTTGTGGGCAGGTTGGGCACTGGAGTAAGGACTGCCCTACGAAGAAAGCGAAGAAAACCGAGGTAGCACAAGCAAATGTTGTGCTTGGAACCGCAAGTGGGCCTGTAGTGAACATGGTTGTTGGTGAGGCTATGGCTTCTGAAACCAACGTTGACCGGTATGTATCCTACAACCCTGTGATATTTTCTACCTATCTGTCAAATGAATGGTTGATAGATACTGGAGCTAATGTACATATTTGTGCTGATATTAGTTTATTTGTATCTTATCAACAGAGTCATAGCTTGACTGTGAAGATGGGGAATGCTAGTGTTGCTCAAGTACATGGAGTTGGAAACGTGGATCTGAAGTTCCCTTCAGGACGTATTCTATCTCTGACGAGAGTGCATCATGTTCCCAACATGCGTAGAAATATAATAAGTGGAAGCTGTTTAGTTTCTAGTGGTTTTGAAATTTCGTTTAAGTGTAATAAAGTAGTTCTTATTCACACTGGTACATTCTTTGGCAAGGGTTACTTGTCAAAAGGTTTATTTGTTATTAATGCGGATCCCGTTTTGGGAAATTTGATTAATAATGTTAGTCCTACTGTTAATTTTATTGAATCCTCAAATATATGGTATGCTAGACTAGGTCATTTAAACTTTGGTGCTCTTAAGAACATGATGAACTTAGAGTTGATTCCAAAATATACCATAGAAAAGAATTCTAAATGTCAAGTATGTGTGTCTGCTAAACAGATAAGGAAACCTTTTCATAACGTTGTTAGGGATTCAGACTTGTTAGATTTAGTACACACTGATATTTGTGAATTTGGTGGTGTGTTGACCAAGGACCAGTTTAGATACTTCATTACTTTTATAGATGATAGTAGTAGATACTGTTATGTTTATTTACTTAGACATAAGGATGAAGCACTTAGTAAATTCATTATATATAAAACTGAAGTAGAAAAACAAACTAGTAAGTTACTTAAAAGGTTGAGATCTGATAGAGGTGGTGAGTATACGAGTAATGCTTTTAATGAATTTTGTGCAAACAATGGTATAGTTCATGAAGTTACTCCACCATACACACCTGAGTCTAATGGGGTTGCTGAGCGAAAGAACAGAACATTTAAAGATATGATTAATAGTATGCTTATTAACTCTGGGTTGCCTAAATACATGTGGGGAGAGGCTCTAAATACGGCTTGCCATATTTTGAATAGAGTCCCTCTGAAACACATGGATAAAACACCCTTGGAGTTATGGAAAGGCAGGATGACTAGTCTTAAGTATCTTCGTGTGTGGGGGTGCCTTGCTAAGGTGCTTGTTCCTGAACACAAGAGAAAGAAACTAGGTCCAAAGACTGTTGACTGTATCTTTCTGGGCTATCTTGAAACCACTACAGCTATGAGATTTTTAGTGTTAAAATCTGACATAGATGGTATAGTGGCAAACACGATAGTTGAATTTCGAGATGCGACATTCTTTGAGGATGTCTACCCTATGAAGACTGGAATACCTAAAACGACTTCTGAGGAAGATCCTACTCACACATCAAGTTCTATTCCTGATCATGTGGAAAAGATGACAAATGTGGGGACGGAACCTAGTAGTAGCTCTATTCCTAAGGAATTAGAGGAACCAAGGAGAAGTAAGCGTGCAAAAGTAGTCAAGGATTTTGGAGGTGATTTCATCACTTACAATATCGAGGACGAACCTTTAACTTTCCGGCAAGCTATGGATTCTTCTGAGTCAAGGCACTGGAAGGGCGCTGTCAAGAGTGAAATTGACTCTATTGTTTCCAATGGAACATGGGAGTTGGTTGATCTCCCTCCTGGGTGTTCTACTATTGGGTGTAAATGGGTCTTTAAAAGGAAGTTGAACCCTGACGGCTCAATAGATAAGTACAAAGCTAGACTGGTAGCTAAGGGTTTTAAGCAAAAGGAAGGAATTGATCATTTTGATACATACTCACCAGTTGCAAGAATGGTAACAATCCGAATGCTTATAGCATTGGCTTCAGTCCATGGTCTTATCATCCATCAGATGGATGTAAAGACGGCTTTTCTTCATGGTGAACTTGAGGAAGAGATTTATATGGATCAGCCTGATGGATTTGTTGCATCAGGCAATGAAAGGAAAGTATGTAAGTTGATCAAGTCCATCTATGGCTTGAAACAAGCTCCCAGAGATTGGCATAAAAAGTTTGATGAAACTATATTGCCTTTCAGTTATAAGATTAATGAAAGTGATAAGTGTGTCTACACTAAAGTTAAAGGTAATGAGTGTGTTATTTTGTGCCTATATGTGGATGACATTCTACTGTTTGGAACCAATATTGAGATTATTAACGAGACTAAAGAATTCTTGAAAAGGCATTTTGAAATGAAGGATATGGGTGAGGCAAGTGTGATTCTTGGAATCAAATTGATTCAGTCCACTGAAGGAATAACCTTGACTCAATCTCATTATATAGAGAAATCTATACTTGAGAAATATGGTTATTCACAGTGTAGAATCGCTAGTACACCTTATGATTCAAAAGTTGCCCTTGTCAAGAATACTTCAGGAGTGCCTGTGTCTCAGTTAAGGTATTCTCAGATTATTGGGAGCTTGCAGTATCTTGCTAACTGTACTAGACCAGATATTTCATATTCTGTGTCTAAATTGGTGAGATATACAAGCTGTCCAAACAGAACTCATTGGGATGCTCTTGATAGAGTACTTAGATATCTAAAAGGCACAATGTACCTTAGTTTACACTACAGGAGATTTCCTGGTGTGCTTGAAGGGTACAGTGATGCAAGTTGGATAGCTAAGAAGTCTGGTTCCAATGGAGTGACTGGATACGTGTTCACCTTGGCTGGTGGAGCAATATCCTGGAAGTCAAGCAGACAGACTATTGTTACTCGGTCTACTTTTGAGGCTGAGTTGTGTGCACTTGATGCCACAGGGACGGAGGCTGAATGGTTACACGGACTTATGTCTGCAATACCTGTAGTAAGCAGACCGCTTCCTGCTATTGCTATTCACTGTGATAGTCGAACAACTATCGACAAGATTAGCAGTAAAAAGCATAATGCTAAAACTAAGAGACACATCCAAGTTAGACTCAAGTCTATAAGGGGTTTAGTGACTGATAGGATCATAGCTATAGAGTTCATAGGAACTCAGAATAATATAGCTGATCCTCTTACTAAAGGACTGGAACCTGCAGTGGTCCTTAAGTCAAGGTTGGGGATGGGATTGTCAACCCATCATAATTCATCAACAGTGGGAACCCAATACACATGAGAGGAGATCCCTCGAAGTGTATTCAATGGGTAATAACAAGCTGTAAGGATGAGTTGGTAGTACCTTTGCTACATAGATGATACTATAGTATCTGAGTCTATCCCCTGTAAACCTAGAAGGTACTGACACTGCCAGAAAAGCAAGAGTGTTAAAACGCTGAATGGGATCAAGTCATTTGACGAGATAGAGGCAGTATATCTCTGGAGATGCCCAGCTAAGCGAATGTAATTGTGTGGTCGCAATTAGAGGATAGGGTTAATCCTTGAAGCATTCGACGAACAGGATCGAGACATGACCATTAATGTCTCAAAGCCGTAGATTGGCACCATAACCTTTGACTTGTCGTCGTCTATGGAATATGGTTATACTAAACGGATTAAGATTCAAGGTGAAACATTCCATCTGAGTCCGATAGCCATTGAAGTAGAGGAATTAGGAGGGTTCAAACCCGGAAGGGTACCGACTCTGAAAAACAAGTCATGATGGGAAATTGATCACATTTCTGTATGGATTTGTGGGGGATTGTTAGAAAATTAGGATTTTAGAGCTTAATTTAATTATGTTCTTGATGTTAATCCTAAAATCTAATGATTGGAAATTGTTCAATGATATTTGAACTTAAATTTTCATGTATGGTTTTAAGAATTTTCTTAATGAAATCCATATGAAATTAGAGATGAAAGTAGCTTGGAAAAGCTTGGAAAATTTGAGAATGTTTGTCCCACATTGAAATAAATAAAGGGGGTTGTGTGCTTTATATGGTATTACCCACATGAGTAGTATACAACTACTAAGGTGTGTGATGGTCCATTGTGTTATTGTGTGCTTCACGCGCACACACACACGCGCGCCCCGCCCCGCCACGTACCGCACCGGACCGGGTCGGGTCGAAGGGCGATTTGGGCGAATGTCTCGGCGTCTCGCGTACGCGAGGCGACCTGGGCGAGGATTTTATTTATTTGAGAATTATTTTAATTCGAATTTATTTATCGGTGATTGGATTATTGGGCTGGGTTCTGAAATAGGCTAAGTAGTCTAAATATATTGAACCTGCAAATAATCTGATCTGTAACAAGTTCTGATATTAGAATCAGAACTTAAGAACTGATGAATAAAATCAGAACTTAACAAGTTCTGATATCAGAATCAGAACTTAAGTACTGATGAGTCGAATCAGAACTTAACTTAAGTTCTGATAATAATATGGGTGTTAATGTGAAAAGCTGTTACAAATAATTTAAATTCAAAAGCTGATCAGTTTTGATTTTTTCATTAATGAATTCAAAATCTGATCAGTTTTTATTTTTTATTAATGAAGCAGTTTAATTCAGACATTAAGTGTGTTGACAGTTTCATTTTTCCTCTCCTATAAATAGAGGCTAAACTGAATGAATATAAAATACAACACACTACATTCTCATCTCTTCTCTTCAACCTCTCTGCATTTCTCTCCCACAAGAACTGAAGTGCTGATATTTTCCGGCGACTGAGGTGCTGGTCGAAGTGGAGGTTTTGTTGCTGCTGTTAACATAAACTCCGAGCTGTTTTATCCTGTGGAGATATTGCGCACATCCCAAACACAGCAGGTAGGGGGCAATAATCTCTTCAAGAGCAGCCAGGACTTCAAGCAAGGCCTGGTGACTCAGCTGTAATCATTTTCTTGGCATTTTGTATCTGTAAACCTTTATTTCAGTCACTGTTGAAAGCTATGGTTTCGGGTACATCTTTCTTTCTCTCTACGTTATTTCAGTTACTGATTTTGTTTACCTGCATGTTTTGTTTTGTTAACTGTGGTCTTGGCCTAAACTTGTTAAATTCTTTATACACTTGCCTCTATGTTGCTATACTTGTTAGTGAGATTCTCAACAAGTACAACATATTTTTTATAATGGCAGGGGCTGTTATATGCACAGACTATATTACATAGGCCCAATTTCTGTTTAATAAGGTCAGGATGGACGACATTATGTCACATAACATATATATTTAACATATAAATTTAAAAAATAATATTAAATTATATCCGATTTTATTCCGATTTAATATTCCGATAAATCCCCGATTTCCGATAAATCGTAAATCGGTATCTCAACTGATTTGGTCCAATTTCCCATTTCTATAACCATGAGATATCATGATATTTCTTAAATAAGACATACTTTGGTTTTTTAAAATAAACTAACATCCATTAAATTATGAAGATATTGAAAAGATAAGCACCACCATAAAGTACATTGCAACAAAGTAAGTCTTATCTCTATGACATGGTTTGATCGTCATTTGTCATTCAAGTATTGTCATCATTATGGAATCAACAAACGATTTGGTTAACGGAATCAACAACATATCGTTGGAAGAAGAGAAGGAAGGAGGTATGGATCTGATAACTGAGGAAATAATAAGAAACGAACAGCAATTGAGTGATATTGATGCAAAGCTGTGTGTGGTGGCATGCTTCTTATCCGAAGGTCGTACAGACTTTCAGGCCATGCAACAAACATTAGTAGCTTTGTAGAGACCTGGAAAGGGCGTCTACACTAAAGAACCAGAAATTTATCTCTTCTTGTTTCAATTCTATCATGAAGTGGATGTACAAAGGGTAATGGAGGGCTGTCCATGGTCGTTTAACAAAATGGCGCTTTTAATGCAACGCTTGAAAGATGGAGAAAATCCTCGAAGTGTGGAACTAAAAGATTTTATGGGAAGAAGTTTTGTCAGCTTGGGGAAAGGAAATCACAGGAAATTTTAAGGGAAGAATAAATAGAAGCAAAAAGATTTTAAAATCCTTGAAGGGAAGAAGAGATTCTCAGTCAACCAAAATAATTCAAGAAGAAAAAAAAACTTTTGGAAACTTATGCTCAACAGGAGGTCTTCTAGAGACAAAGGTCAAAACAATTGTGGCTTCGCGAGGGAGATCAGAACAGTAAGTTTTTTCATGCTTCCAGAAAGAATAAAAGAAAAAAAATCTCATCAGTTCTTTGAATAATAGTGATGGCAGCAAAGTAACGTGGGGCTCTGGGCTTGAACAGACGATGGAGAAGTATATCAATTTGCTTTTTACTGCCACCAACACATATTGGGATTGTGTAACAAATTGTATAACAAGTAAAGTAACTCCAACACAAAATGACATGTTGCTAGCAGAAGTTAGTGAAAAAGAAGTGAAACAGGCTCTTTTTAACATGCATCCTGATAAATCCCCAAGCTCGGATGGCATGAGCTCGGTTTTTACCAAAAATGTTAGAATATAGTGAAGAAAGACATGGTCTTATTTGTGAAAAGATTCTTTGAAACGGGGGTGATTGAGGAGAAATTAAAAGACACGAACATTGCTTTAATTCCTAAGAAGCCAAATCCAATGTTGCCCAATATCTCTCTACAATGTAATAAACAAAGTTATTTCCAAAGTCATAGCAAACCGTATGAAGAACATTATTGATTCTTTATTCTCCAAGGTACAAAGCGCATTTATCCCAGGAAGGTTAATCACGGACAACATTATGGTGGGTTTTGAAGTTATGCATTATATGAAGCGAAAGACTAAAGGAAACAACTATTGGATGGCTTTGAAACTCGATATGTCCAAAGCTTATGATCGCGTTGAGTGGAACTGCTTGGAAGCGGTATTGTTAAAAATGGGGTTCAATCAAAAGGTGATGCAATTAATCATGAGCTGTATAACTTTTGTAAGATACAGTATATCTCATGCAGGTAGACACGTTGGAGATATTTAAAAAAAAAACAAATTGAGGCCTTAGACAGGGGGATCCACTGTCCTCTTATTTGTTCCTAGTCTGCATAGAAGGCCTCACAACATTAATACAATATTTTGAATGAAGAAAACTGTTAAAGGCATCAAAGTGGCAAGACAACACCTACCATATCTCATATCTTCTTTGCATACGATTCTTATATTTTCTGTAAAGCTACCGGTGAAAGTGCTAACAATCTTTTGCAGATGCAAAAATTATTTGAAGCTGCATCAGGACAACAAATCAATGTGGATAAGTATTCGGTCCTTTTTTAGTAAGAACACCCCAAACTCTCTGAAAGTCGAGTTATGTCAGCAGCTAAGATTCACAGAAGCTGGTGATCACAGTTTATATTTAGGTCTTCCTAATACATTTGGGAGAAAAAATTCTTCATCTTTGGTTTTTTAAAGGAGAAGCTGCAGCATCAAATTCAAGGTTGGGACAAAAGAACACTTTACAAAGGTGGTAAAGAAATTCTTCTAAAGACTGTCGCTCAAACTCTCCCCAACTAAACAATGGGAGTATTTTTATTGCCTCTAGATCTGTGTCAACAACTTGAGCGGCTAATGTGTATATTTTGGTGGAAGACAGACTCAAAGAAAGACAACGACATTCATTGGAAAAGTTGGAGCAGCATGTGTGAAAGGAAAGCAGTAGGTGGTATGAGGTTTAGAAGTATAAAAGACTTTAACATAGCTTTACTTGGGTAAGCAAGGTTGGAGGTTGTGTTACGTGCTAATTCTCAATGATCAGAAGAAGCTCAGGATCTGACTGTGTTTAGATGTCATCGGTATTTGATGTGTCGTCAGGATTTGATGCACCGTCAGTATTTACATATCATCAACATCTGAAGGCAGTCTGTTATGAAGATTGATTATGTTTCTTATTTTGAGGGATGAATATCTATTACGTTCTGAGTGATAAGACTTTGTATATTCAGTTGAAAATATGTATCATTTTCTGTTAGTATTTGATAATGCATATCTTAGACTGATTTGTAGCAGCTGTGTAATATATAAACACAGTTTAGGTCATCACATAGTAGAAATCTCAAGTATTGTACGACCTAGAAGCTCTCAAGAACATCAGTATTTCTTGAGAGAGTTTGTAACAATTTTTACCAGAAATATAAAGAACTGTTATATTTTTATACTTGTTCGAAATATCAATACAATTGTATCCAACCCCACTTAAACAATTGTATTACTACTGGGCAATAATTGGTATCAGAGCAAACTGATAATTTACTATCAGAAATGATCTAAACATGTTTCTAAACAACTATAAAAGTATCAAAATTCCCATTCTAAAAAAGACTGAATATCCCACATGGAAGGTAAAGATGCTCATGCACTTGGAAGCTACAGATCCAGACTACCTCGATGTAATCAACGATGGACCCTACAAGCCAATAAAACTGGTTCTTGCAACTCCTACTGTTGTTGAACATCTTCAGTTGAAGACGAAGAGTAAGTTGTCACCAGAAGAAAAAGTTAATGTGCTGAAGGATGCAAAGGTAAGAAACATTTTACATAACAGTCTTGACTCCTTTATGTCAAACAGGGTTATAGCCTACAAGACTGCCAAGGAGATCTGGGATGCTCTTGAGACTCAAAGTCAAGGAACCATGGCCATCAAGAAGAACAGAAGGGTTGTTCTAATTCAAGAATATGAACATTTTGAGGCCAAGTCTGATGAAAGTCTCACTGACATCTATGATAGGTTTCTCACTCTACTAAACAACCTATCTTTGGTGGGAAAGGTGTACGATCTGGAAGATTCAAACACCAAGTTTCTGAGAGCTTTGAATAAGGAATGAGAGACTCAAACTTCAATCATATGACATCAGTATGATTTGAAAATAGTCACTCTGGATGAAATCTATGGCATGCTGAGAACTCATGATTTGGAAGTTCAGCAAAGGAAAGAGAGGAAAAGCAACAAAGGAAAATTAGTTGCTTTGAAAGTGAATGTTAAAGCTTCAAAAGACAGGTCTGGTGAAGCTGCAAGGAAATAGAACAATCTGCCAAAATCAGATACTGATGATTCATCATCAAATCCTGATGATGATACTGATTTTAAAACTGATGAGAACATGACAGATTCTGATGTCATATAAATGGCTGCATTACTAGTTAAGGGCTTCAAGAGGATGCAATTCAGGAAGTCTTAGAAGAAAGGAAGCTTCAGGAAGAAGTTCACTGAAGGAGAAAGGAAGTCGTCTGGAAGAAGAGAAAGAAATGACTCTATAGCTGGAAAAGTCGACAGGTCAAAAATCAAGTGTTACAACTGTGATGAACCTGGTCACTTTACTACAGAGTACAAAAAGACAAAGCATGACAAAGGGAAGAACAAAGCCTTGATTACTTCAAGTAAGGATTGGATGGATTTCACTGACTCTAAAAATGAAAAAATATGTTATGCACTGATGGCTAGCTTTGATACTCCTGCTTCCTCTGATTCTAAGGTATCAACTTCCTTCCTATCTCTTGATACTAAAGATATATCTGAATTGAAATCTATTCTTAAGTCTCTCCATGGAAATTTTAAAAATAGGATTATAGAGAATAATAGACTGTTGACTTAAAATGAAGTTTTAAAATCTAGGAATGATCAGTTGGAGTCTGACTTAGTAAATCAGATGAAATTCAAAAAGAATGTGAGAAAGCTAAATATACAGTAAAGATATTGGAAGCTAAGTACAATATGTTAGAAGATGAATTAGAAAATGAGAGGAAACCCCTTAAAGCCTGGATCCGTTTCAGGCAAAAAGGTTCATGAGATGATCTCTAAGAAAAACTGGAAAGAATGTATTGGTTATGTTGATGGGGTTAAGGATGTTGACACTGAAAATAAAACTTCCCTTAAGACTCTTGTTAAGTTTATCTCTTCAGAAGCTGATGAACCCAAATCTACCTTTGAGAAGGGTTCAACCTCAGCATCCCAAGAAAAGTCAGTAAGTGATAAATCTCAAAGAAAGGAAAACCAGGAAACTATTAAGACTGTTAAGAAAGAAAAGAACATAGGACTTTTGTCTAAAAGACAATTGAAAAAGAAATTATCTGAGGTTACTGACAAACCTCAAGTAAAAAGTCCTAAAAAACAGGAATGGTAAGCAAGATATTTCTAAGGATTCTAATTATAAGTTTGTTCTCAATGTTCTTAGAAAAACTTGTTTTAACTGTGTAATTCTAATCATCTTGCTATTGATTGCAGGAGGAGTAAGAAAATGAAAACTGCTATTCCTGAGTCTGATGTTAGAGGTAGATCAGTATTTTATAAACCACAAAATCCTTGTTTTCATTGTGGTAGTAGTTGGCTTTCAATTTACACTTGTAGTTCCTATCATAAGCTATACCATAAATATTATGAACCTTTGCCTAAATTCAATAAAACTGCTTATGTGCTTAATTCTTCTAGTTTTACTAAATCTACCTCTGATAAGACAAATCCTAACAAGAGAAAAACTGTCAGAAGTAAGCTTGAATCACAAAGATTTAAGTTGTCCAAAAGAGGGCCCAACAAGTGTGGGTCCTTAAAAATCCTTCTAATTAATCACTCATCTGACTGCAGGGTAACATGAAAAATACTCTTGTCTTGGATAATGAATGTTCAGGACACATGACTGGAAATAAATACCTACTGTCAGAATTTGAGAGGAAGGCTGGCCCAAATGTATCTTATGGGGATGGAAATATATGACACACTCTGGGATATGACAACTTGATAATTGGAAAGGTAGTAATAGAAAATATAGCTCTGATGGAAGGACTGAAGCATAATTTTCTAAGCATCAGTCAAATCACTGACAGAGGTTATCATGTGGTATTCTATGACTCACACTATGAAGTTATTCATAACAAGTCAAAGAAAATTGTCTTGATGGGATACAGACATGGCAACATGTATGAAGCAAGACTACATGAAAGTCTTGAGCAAGAAGCTACTTGCCTTATCTCAAAGGCATCAGTAGATGAGAGCTGGAATTAGCACAAGAAGCTCTCACATCTTAACTTTAATTTAATCAATGAAGTTGCGAAGAAGGAGCTAGTAAGAGGATTACCAAATATGCTATACTCTTCTGATGGTCTTTGTGATGCTTGTCAAAAATCCAAGCAAAGAAGAGTATCTTTCAAAAGTAAAACATAATTCTCTATCACTGAGCCATATCATATGTTACACTTGGATCTCTTTGGACCAGTAAACATAATATCTATCAACAAGAAAAGGTACACACTTGTAATTGTTGATGATTTCACTAGATACATTTGGGTTTATTTTCTACACAGGAAGGATGAAACTCCAGAAATTCTTCTGGATCATATAAGGCAAATTGAGAATGGATCCAACTTCAAAGTGAAAATACAGAGAAGTGATAATGGCACTGAGTTCAAGAACTAAAAAATGGAGGAAGTCTGCAAATACAAAGGCATACAATAACAATTTTCAGCTCCTGGCACACCCCAATAAAATGGTGTTGTTGAGAGAAAGAACAAAACCCTGATTGAAGCTGGCAGGACTCTGCTAGAAGAAGCTAAACTATCCACTTACTTCTGGGCTGAAGCTGTAAACACAGCCTATTATACTCAGAATATCACACTGATAAACTAGACATGGTGTCACTCCTTATCAGATGCTGAAAGAAAAGAAACCCGGTCTCAAACATCTTCATGTATTTGGATGTAAGTGCTTTATTCTGAGAACTCATACTGATCAGCTAGGAAAATTTGAATCAAAAGCTGATGAAGGAATCTTTGTTGGTTACTCACCATCAAGAGCATACATGGTGTTCAATCTGAGAACAAATACTGTAGTTATCTCCATCAATGTATTTTTTGATGATAAGAAGATTCCTTGTTTTGAAGAAGACTCTCATGAAAGTCTACTCTTTGCAAATGAAAATGCATTGTTGGAATCTGTATCAAACTCTAATGGAATGTCAATTACTGATGACCCAAATCCTGATACTCCTTCAGATCCTGAAGATGATCATTATACTATTGAACCTGCTCATGTTGAGGGGGAGTAACAATAAGGTTCAACTGATAGTACTAACATTGAAGAATCAACTCAAGGTTCTTCTCAATCTGGTCATTCAGAATCTAATGCTGATTTAATATCAGATGGACATGAGTCAAGTCCTAATACTTCATCAGAAGATAACAGCACTGACTCAGGGGGAGCTTCAGATGCATTTGATGAGATATATGATTCAGGGGGAGCATCTAGCTCAAGAAGGACATTTCTTAGTGCCAGAAAATGAACTAAAGATCATACTCCTGATCTAATCATTAGAAATCCTGATGAAGGTATAAAGACAAGGAGTGCAACTCAGAATGAATGTTTGTATCACAATCTACTTTCAAAAGAAGAGCCAAAGAAAGTGGAAGATGCACTTAAAGATGCAGATTGGGTTATAGCTATGCAAGAAGAGTTGAATGAGTTCGAAAGAAATGAAGTTTGGAAGCTAGTGCCCAGACCTAAAAACAGGTCAATTGTAGACACAAAGTGGGTCTTCAGAAATAAGACTGATTCTGATGGAACCATTGTTAGAAATAAGGCGAGATTGGTGGCTAAATGATATTCTCAACAAGAAGGCATTGACTATGATGAAACTTTTGCTCCTGTTGCTAGGCTGGAAGTAATTAGAATTTTCTTGGCATATGTTGCACATAAGAAGTTCAAAGTTTTTCAGATGGATGTCAAAAGTGTATTTCTCAATAGAGAACTTGAAGAAGAAGTCTATGTTAAACAGCCACCAGGTTTTGTGGATCCTAAACATCCTGACTATGTTTATAGACTTGACAAAACACTCTATGGACTAAAGCAAGCACCTAGAGCATGGTATGAGACCCTTGCTCAGTTTCTGCTTGAAAGTGGATTCAAAAGAGGTACAATAAATAAAACTTTATTTTATCTAAATCAAGGTAAATATCTGATTTCAGTTTAAATTTATGTGGATGATATCATTTTTGGATCAACTAATCAAAAAATATGTGATAAGTTCTCAAAGTTGATGCAATCAAGATATCAAATGAGTATGATGGGAGATATGAGCTATTTCTTGGGATTTTAAATTAAACAGACTGATAATGATATCTACATTAATCAGTCCAAGTACATAAAGAATCTGTTGAAAAGATTTACTATGCAAGTGAGTGCAACCGCGACTACTCCCATGGTAACTGCTACAAAGCTTGACCATCATGAAGGTACAACAGTTGATGTCATAAACTACAGAGGTATGATTGGTTCTCTTTTGTACCTAACGGCTAGTAGGCTAGACATTATGTTTGCCACCTGTTTGTGTTCAAGATTTTAGGCAAATCCTAGGGAGCCACATCTTATTGCAGTGAAGAGAATCTTCTAATACCTCAAGGGTACTGTATCACTTGGTCTCTGGTATGCAAGGGAAGCTGATTTTGGATTATGTGGATATTCAGATGCTGACTTTGCTGGCTGCAAGATAGACAGGAAGAGCACATATGGAAGCTATCAGTTCTTGGGAGGAATAATAGTCTCATGGTTTAGTAAGAAGCAGAAATCCATTTCTACTTCAACTGTTGAGGCTGAATATATTGCAGCTGGGAGTTGCTGTGCTCAGTTGTTATGGATGAGAAATCAGCTCATAGACTTATGGATTATCATTTTCTAAAATTCCTATTTATTGTGATAATCAAAGTGTTATTTCAATGACAGGAAATCCAATGCAACACTCTCTTACTAAACATATCAGCATCAGATATCACTTTTTAAAAGAGAGCGTGTCATGGAAGGAATGATTGAGCTTCATTTTGTTCCTACTGATCAGCAGCTAGCTGATATCTTCACAAAGCCATTACCTGAAGCAACATTTACAAAGCTTGTCAATGAACTTGGTATGGTTAGTTGGGACAGATAATTTCCTTTAATTTATATTTGATCAAATCCTGATGTATATTGATCAAATCCTTATGTGTTCTAAATGCTGTTGAAGTTATTACGTAGGGAATTTTTGATGTATTTTATTATATGCATGATAAATTAAGTGAATTTATTTGCTAAATGTGCATGTATGAATCTATATCATTATCATCATTGCAAATCAGTCTAAGGAGACGCGCTTCAATAAGATATTTTTTGGTTAAATCATTAAGTTAACTCTACACTTAATAATTAATCAAACCCCTAGTCCTTTGATATTTCCTCTCTCTCTCTCTCTCGGTTATTTAAACCATCATTCATCATCAAGTTGAATCATATCTTTCCCAACATAAATCATTCTCATCACTCTCATTTTTTACATCTCCTTCTTCTCTCGATCAATGACAAATTTCACTTAGTTCTACAGCGCTGACACTAATATTGTGACACTTTTTCGTGAGGGAATGCAAACTCAATATCATATCAATGCCATTCCACATAACATTTGTGTTCAACTTCCTGAAGTCACCAAAAATGATTTTCTTGGGTTTCAAAGAGATCTTCATCTCTACATCCTTTGTCAGCAAGAAAGGATCATTCGTCTTGTTGTCCTCTCTGTTGAAAGCAGGAAGAAGCCCTAAACATCCTCGGGCTGTTTCTCTTCACCATCAGCTTTATCAAGCTTCTCAGACCAAGGCTGTTGTAGCTGTTATTCTCTATTAGACTAGGATTCTCTTGTACTCACCTATGCATGTAATCAAAAATTTCTTGAAATGTACTCTCTTGAACTATTAATGAAATTTTGTTTGTTTTGTTTACAAGACCTAATCTATATTCCTTAGTTGTGTATGTATGTGCTTGTTCTTAATTGTAGCCTGTTAATCTCTAAATCACACACTTAACATGTATCTTTTGATGATTCTTGAGATTAAAATTGTGGTTTTCTAATAAATTTGAGTTGTTTTGACAAATCCTGATGAATTTGAATCGCCAAATCCTGACATTGTCAAATCCTGACAGATAAGAGGTTCCAAATACTGACGACATGTTAACATGTTTTAATTTAGAATATTATTGAAAAATGACTTCTGAATTGTTTAGTGCTGAAAATTGAATTTCGTATTTAATTATTGTTTAATAGTGGATTATCTATTGAACAAATTCACACAGTAAATTATTGAAAGAGTTGTGCGTATTTTGTTGCTAATTCCGCACTTTACTTCACTTTTAAATCATATTCTCCAGTTTTTACCATTTGTCAGAAGTCTGATTCACTAAGCTTCATTCTTCGTGTGTGTTACATGCAACTCAGCTTTGCAAACTTGTATATGCACAAGAACTTCTGTGACACAAATCATCATACCCACAGCCTCATTGTCCATATTTCACGTATATTCTTCCTCAACTCCTACAAACATCATGTCATCTTCTGAGGTTTCACATTTCTTCAGTCAAACCACTATCATTTATGGAAACACCTTTGGCATGAATAATTATTTAGCTCTGCTTACACTTTAGCAGTTTCCATAACCTTTTCATGATATACAAGATTTCTTACTCCAATGTCCAATTAGGTATGCTCTCACAAATCCTACTAAGGTGTTATACAGGGCTGTAATGCAGGTATGGAATACAGCTCTAGTTAATGAAACGAACATTGCTTTCTCTTTTGAATATAAGGGACGCAGGTACGAAGTTGATGCTGATGTCCTGGTTCAAGCATTGAGATTGCCTGCTTGTGATGGTGCTCCTGATAATTATGCAACCGAGTAACTGTTTGATATGCTTAGAACTCTGAGCTATAAAGGTAAAATCACAACCATCGGCAAATTGACAAGGACAAAATTGAAGATAGAATGGAATTTCTTCTTTGACTGCATCAGTAGGTGTTTCTTGAATAAAACAACAAATTTTGATGCTCTTCCATCTATTTCTCTGAAAATTGGGTACTCTCTCCTTTACTCTGGTAATTTTGACTATGGTAATACTATTCTTCAATTCATAATTGCTAGGAGAGCAGATACATCAGGAGTAATAGGGTATACTAGATTTCTTCAACTAATTTTTAATTTTCTATGCCCTAATGCCGAATTTGATAATGATGAATTGCTTCCTGTATTTCAAATTTCTAAGAAGGCTATCACTGATCACATTAAAAGAGATGAAAAGAATAAGTTTTCAGGACCTCCTTTCCTGCCTCGGGAGGTCAGGAAATTTCGATTGAGAAATAGACCTACTCCTTCACAAGTTCCTACAAATCCTGATACTGGCACCTCTGTAACATTTTCTGATGCTGTGGAACAAGACACTACCCATCTTGTTTCTAACCCAAGCATTCCTTCTCCTAAACAGAACTATAATCCAGTTCCTACATTAGCCTCCTCTGGTGTCTCCCAAAAGGCATCAGTTGTACCAAAGAAAAGGCTGCTTAAGAAATATGTTAAATCTGAACAGAGAGCTCAACAGGCCTCACTGAGTGAGAGTGAGAGGAAAGAAGAATGTTTTCCAGTCCGGAAAAGAAGGCTGATCATGCAAGATGATTCTAACTCTGATGATCAGATGTCCATTGGGTCAAGTATGAAGATAAAGAAATCAACAGTTGCAATTCCTGATGACTCTGTTGACACAACTAAAACCAACGAGCCAACTACTGATGTTAGTGCTCTGATAAAAAAGATTCCAGTGATCAAAGAAACTGCTGTGCCCAAGACAGCTGACAAGAGCAAGTTGAAAAGAAAAGCTGAAGACGTGGTTAGGTACATCAGAAAGAAGAAAAAGTGTAATAACCCCAATTTTTGGAATTTTTAAAACCCTTATGAATAGTATTTTGCTGATTATGCTGAATAAGAAAACTTTTCATACCACACTATGTAGGGGTTCTTTTATTGATCTTCTGAGATATTATTAGTACTCTATGTGGTATATAAGTGTATGTAAAGATCGTCAGAATCCAAATCCGAACACTTTGATTTTTCCCGAAAATCCACCAAATACCGAAAGAATTGAGTATAAGGTAACATGATTAAAAGGATTTAAATTCGAGGATTATAAGAGAGGATCATAAAAGGAATATAATGTATTGAGAAAGGTTAAGGGAACCCAAGTAATAAGATCCCGGGTATGATCCCTCAAGCGATAAACGAGAACGAAAGTTAAGCGAACCGTATAACATATCAGCGGTCATTAGCCAAGTGATTAGGAGTTAATCAAAGAGTTAGTGGAGGGTGATGTCATCTCACCAACAAGAAGAGGACAAGTGTGGGACGATGACATAAGAGGATGACATGAGCATGACAAAAAGGGAAGGAAGTGTTGGTTGATTCTAAACCACACAAAATTCACCATGGTTAAAAGTAATTAATCAAAACAAAGCAACCAACCAAGGCAAGCAAAACAAATCACAAAAACACAACTTGACTTCGTTTTTTCTTCAAGAAAGCTCTCGGCTTTTCCATGGAAAGCAAGGGAAATTTTTCAAAACTTAAGCTACACACCTTCATAATTCAAGAGGTTTGTTTCTTTAGCTTCTATAATTCATAACTTAGATGAGCCATAAGTTTAAGCTCAAGATTCCATGATTATCATAGCTAATCAATTCATCAAAGTTCTTGGTGAATAGTGTTTTTCAAGAACTTGAAATTTTGATCTTGTGTTTTTGTTTAGATATAGCTTTGGTAAGGATTTTCAAGGGTGATTCCAAGCTCCCTAGTTACTTTTACTCACCAAAGAAGGTATAATCTCATACCCTAGCCCTACTTTTGTATAAATTAGAGTTAGTATGTTTGGTATGGTTCATGAGAGGCATGGTTATTGTGTATTTAGAGATTGGTTGGTTTTGTGATGTTTTTGGAATGGTAAATCTTGGTAATTAGTTAATGAACTTAAGTAAGCTTTTAGTTTATGATTGGGAAGTAGTGTAAATTGGAAATATTGAGTTGTTGGGGCTGTTGTAGCATTGTATGTATGGATTTTGGTTGTATGGTTGAATTGTGGTTGATTGGTGGTTGATTTGGAGTAGGATAAAAATTGGTAATCGCGTAAACATAGCCGTCGTAATGTCCAATTTACTTTAGACTGTTTTGTTCTTAACATCAGGACCCGAGAACTCACTGTTAGGTTTTAACCACTGCCATGATTAGATAGTTCATGTTACGAGCTTCGTTTTGATATGTGGTTCGCTTGAATCCGATGTACGGTTTAGGAGAAACGACCGTTTTAAGTAACGGCGTTTCGCGAACGAACCATTACCCCTCGCCTTACTTTGAAACCTTGGTTAAGGACTTTAAATGACTATTTGGGGTATGAAACAATTATGTTAAGTGGATTAGGCAGTTCATAAGGTACTCGCAAAAGAATTAGCCTTAAAACTCTTAATGTTAATTTATTAAAAATGGTGGAGCCGAGGGTACTCGAATGACTTATGTGATTCGTTAAGTGTATACGTTACCATAAGTGAACGTTATGGTTCAATTGGTTAAAGTCTAGTTTCTTAAGCGACCGGGGTTTAATTTCGACTTATGTTGTTGTTCATAGGTTATCGGACCCACTCTAAGCTTAAGTCTACCCCGGAGCACTCAGGCAAGTTTTCTACCCGTTATACTGTTGTTGTGATGTATATATGTATATGTATTATCTAGTGATAAGTGCATTATTGTTATTAGAGAATCTTGCGATACATTAGAGCATGTTGATATGATATATATGCATGCCTGTTTCGCAATCTTGATATCTAATTGTTGATTCAAATGCTTATAAGTTGCATAATACCTATGCTAGAGATAAGCAGTAGTTGCGTATACCCTTAGTATAGGGGACCCAAAGGTGAACATTTTTTTAAACCGGGAGTCGATGTTCCCGAGTATAATATATATATATATATATATTATTTATATATATAGATATAGTTTTCAAAACTATTAATCGAATAAGGTTTATTCGATAACTTTATTTTATTCAATGAATATTATCTTGAATATTCATTCGAGGACTTATGACTCCGCTTATTTATTTAATGAATATTATCTTGAATATTCATTCGAGGACTTATGACTCCGCTTATTTATTTAATGAATATTATCTTGGATATTCATTCGAGGACTTATGACTCCGCTTATTTATTTAATGAATATTATCTTGAATATTCATTCGAGGACTTATGACTCCGCTTATTTTATTTAATGAATATTATTTTGAATATTCATTCGAGGACTTATGACTCCGATTCTTTTATTAAATAATATTCTTTATTTTATTAAAGAATAATGTTTCGATAATCAAACTTATTTTCAATTATTCAAATAAAGATCGTACTTTCGTATAAGTATATCTTTGGTTATTTATTATTCATTTCAAGTATGAGTTTTAAAACTTTTACTTCAATTATTTTTATAAGGATTATCCTTATGGGAATATTATTTAAATAATAATATTCAGATATTTTCTAATATATCGGGACTGATTTATTTCATTAAATCAGCATTACTCCAAACATTCTTAAAAATGTTTTCGAGTCTTCAAAATGATTTTAAAAGTTAGAGCGGATCCCAAAAAACTCGTTTCTAGATTTAAGATCTTCCTTTCGAAGGAGACTTGAATATTCGCTTAAAAATCTTAGGGATCCGGCTCTGTGGTGTATTTTGTATTCGCAACGAGGTTGCTGTTTTGAGAAAACAATTTGATTACTTGCCCAATGTTCGGGAAGTAAGTTCATCCAATTGAGTCGGCATAAGCGACAGGCCGGGGTACGGTCTATGAAGGTGTAAGAGGCTGGGTGACAGTCCATCCACGCGTGAGTGGCCGGGTAACGGTCTAGCGCGAGGTCCTAATGCGGTCAGGGTGATGACCGGCGAGGAATTCATCCATCTACAGTAGAAAAGGTTACTTATTGGTATCTTTTCCTGATCAGCAAGATATCGGGTTTATGCCAAAATTCTTTTCTTTCCAAAATTCATTGGATATTGCAACTCTGTTCATACTTTACATGACAGAAGTTTTCAGGAAATGTATGAGAGATATATATATGGATATATATATATATCGGGACTTAATGAAGTATCTCGTAACTTCATTTCATTCAATAATATTTCAAAGATTGAATCTATTCAAGTCTTATCTTGTATTCTCATCTATGTGATGAACTTTTGAAACTAATTATAACTTGAACGGTGGTAGTTCAAGTAGTATTCGGAAAAGATATAAGTATATTGGAGTATCTTGTAACTTCATCTTTTCAACTTATATCTGGTTAATGATTATCTTATGCATGACAAAGATTTTCACAAAAATGTTGAGACAAGGTTAGATATATGAGATCACCTTGCAACGATATTTTTATACAGTTATAAACTGGAACTCTGTGTACATTATACATGTCAGAGGATTTCAATAAAATTGAGTAGTATATATGTATATATATACTAAATATTTTGCGACTTGTCGCGTTAAGATATCAACTTGGTTCATTTCTTCTTGACCAAGACTTTCATGAGTACTATGAGAATGCTCATATATTATTAATTATTATCCATATCATTTCGGTGGGCTTGTTGCTCACCCTTGCTTTCTTCTTTCATCACACAACAACAGATAGACAAGATGAACGGGACCAAGCTCCCAATTCGTGAGCGGATAGGAAACGTTCCGCAGTTTCCTGTAGGCGTTGATGCCGTTGTAGTTGAGGTAGGAACTACCAGTAGGCTAGGCTTTCAACTTTTGTTGTGCCAGACTTATGTATATTTATGAATTGTAATAATGGGAAAGGATATGTAAATTTATTCAGAAACCCTTTTAAGGTGTAATGGTTTATAATTGTGGAATAAAATGACTTGTGTTATTTTTGGATATTCATCTCTGAGACTATAACTTATGGTGTGTGTATATTGTGGGGTCACAGTACGCAGTAGATGATTGTTTATTAAGAATTAGGTGTTATTAAGGGAAATGGAACTCGTGACAACCCGGATCCCCGACCCCGAATTTGGGGGTGTTACAAAAAGGTTCGATCCTCTGCTATGGATGTCAGTCCACAAGAACGTAAGTCTCGAAGGGATTTAGCAACTGAGACACATCCAGTCACACAAGAACCATCTTCTCAAAGGGAAGATATAGATAAAGAGGACGCACAAATCATTGTTGATTTTGCTCAAGGTGATCTTCTTGCTGACTCTGAACAACTGCTGCATGAAAAGAAGGCTCATCAGGATGTATTGTCAAAGGTGGATGCAGTTATTAATGATCTTATATTTGAGGAGAGTACACAAGAACCTTCACCAATACTTGCTGAAATAGCTCATATTCCTCATGGCCCACAAGAACCATCAGTTCAAAGTACTGATGCTGCCCTATTTCATTCTCCTCAAAAATCAAATCCTGATGCTACAATAAATCCTAATGTTGTTCAACTTTCCACAAAAGCAACTACTATTGATGATTCCTTGCTGCTGACTAGCTTGTTAAAGCATCCCGGTGTGTTGTTTGTTCCTCCACTATCATCACTTCCACTTGAGAACTCACCATTAGGTATTGCTTATTTTCTTCTGTTGTTCCTCATGTTTATATGATTATAAATAGTCTCTTGTTTGAGGTTACCTCTATTTATATGACAAGCATACTACTCCTCTCAGCCATCTCTTATTTCTTTGCAAAAATGTGTGACTGTGCTTTTCTGTGAGACTGTGTGAAAATACTATGAGAGAAAATTAAATGTTTGAGTGGCAGTCTCCTGTACAGGCAAAAGGAGAGGTAGCTTTGAGAAAAGAATTTTATAAGTGTTTCTTTACTTATAAACTTTCTTCAGTGAGAAAAATATTACTCTCAAAAGTAATATATTGTGTGAGAAGTGATGAGATCACTTGAAAAGAAAAGAGAGATTTAGGTGTTACCTTGTTTATGTTTCAGGATCTCATCAGGAACAGACACCTATTGCTAAGGATCCTCATAAAGGAAAAACAATTCTACCTAGCTCTGCAAATTCTTCTGAGGGTCTGTCTAGCTCTGATCCTGATGAAGATAGTGATCATGATAATTCTAACACAGCTCAACTTAAGACTGCTATTGATGCATCTAAGAAGTCCAATATTGGTTCTTCTTCACATTTCAATGCAGATCCTTCTTATTACAATGCTGATGCTGAGCATTTTTGAAAGACTGAATATGATTTTGCATGGAGAGATGCACATACTTCTATCTCCTCTACTGTTGGTATGCAACATGTTCACAGGGCCTATGATGAACTTTAAAATTTTGAACTTAAAATGCATCTTAAGGCCTCTACAATTTTTATGAATATATATATATATATATATCGGGACTTAATGAAGTATCTCGTAACTTCATTTCATTCAATAATATTTCAAAGATTGAATCTATTCAAGTCTTATCTTGTATTCTCATCTATGTGATGAACTTTTAAAACTAATTATAACTTGAACGGTGGTAGTTCAAGTAGTATTCGGAAAAGATATAAGTATATTGGAGTATCTTGTAACTTCATCTTTTCAACTTATATCTGGTTAATGATTATCTTATGCATGATAAAGATTTTCACAAAAACGTTGAGACAAGGTTAGATATATGAGATCACCTTGCAACGATATTTTTATACAGTTATAAACTGGAACTCTATGTACATTATACATGTCAGAAGATTTCAAAGATTTTGAGTAGTATATATGTATATATATACTAAATATTTTGCGACTTGTCGCGTTAAGATATCAACTTGGTTCATTTCTTCTTGACCAAGACTTTAATGAGTACTATGAGAATGCTCATATATTGTTAATTACTATCCATATCATTTCGGTGGGCTTATTGCTCACCCTTGCTTTCTTCTTTCATCACACAACAACAGATAGACAAGATGAACAGGACCAAGCTCCCAATTCCTGAGCGGATAGGAAACGTTCTGCAGTTTCCTGTAGGCGTTGATGCCGTTGTAGCTGAGGTAGGAAGTACCAGTAGGCTAGGCTTTCAACTTTTGTTGTGCCAGACTTATGTATATTTATGAATTGTAATAATGGCAAAGAATATGTAAATTTATTCAGAAACCCTTTTAAGGTGTAATGGTTTATAATTGTGGAATAAAATGACTTGTGTTATTTTTGGATATTCATCTCTAAGACTATAACTTGTGGTGTGTGTATATTGTGGGGTCACAGTACGCAGTAGATGATTGTTTATTAAGAATTAGGTGTTATTAAGGGAAATGGAACTCGTGACAACCCGAATCCCCGACCCCGGATTTGGGGGTGTTACAAAAAGGCTCGATCCTCTGCTATGGATGTCAGTCCACAAGAACCTAAGTCTCGAAGGGATTTAGCAACTGAGATACATCCAGTCACACAAGAACCATCTTCTCAAAGGGAAGATGTAGATAAAGAGGACGCACAAATCATTGTTGATTTTGCTCAAGGTGATCTTCTTGCTGACTCTGAACAACTGCTGCATGAAAAGAAGGCTCATCAGGATGTATTGTCAAAGGTGGATGCAGTTATTTATGATCTTATATTTGAGGAGAGTACACAAGAACCTTCACCAATACTTGCTAAAATAGCTCATATTCCTCATGCCCCACAAGAACCATCAGTTCAAAGTACTGATGCTGCCCTATTTCATTCTCCTGAAAAATCAAATCCTGATGCTACAACAAATCCTAATGTTGTTCAACTTTCCACAAAAGCAACTACTATTGATGATTCCTTGCTGCTGACTAGCTTGTTAAAGCATCCCGGTGTGTTGTTTGTTCCTCCACTATCATCACTTCCACTTGAGAACTCACCTTTAGGTATTGCTTATTTTCTTCTGTTGTTCCTCATGTTTATATGATTATAAATAGTCTCTTGTTTGAGGTTACCTCTATTTATATGACAAGCATACTACTCCTCTCAGCCATCTCTTATTTCTTTGCAAAAATGTGTGACTGTGCTTTTCTGTGAGACTGTGTGAAAATACTATGAGAGAAAATTAAATGTTTGAGTGGCAGTCTCCTGTACAGGAAAAAGGAGAGGTAGCTTTGAGAAAAGAATTTTATAAGTATTTCTTTACTTATAAACTTTCTTCAGTGAGAAAAATATTACTCTCAAAAGTAATATATTGTGTGAGAAGTGATGAGATCACTTGAAAAGAAAAGAGAGATTTAGGTGTTACCTTGTTTATGTTTCAGGATCTCATCAGGAACAGACACCTATTGCTAAGGATCCTCATAAAGGAAAAACAATTCTACCTAGCTCTGCAAATTCTTCTGAGGGTCTGTCTAGCTCTGATCCTGATGAAGATAGTGATCATGATAATTCTAATACAGCTCAGCTTAAGACTGCTATTGATGCATCTAAGAAGTCCAATATTGGTTCTTCTTCACATTTCAATGCAGATCCTTCTTATTACAATGCTGATGCTGAGCATTTTCGAAAGGCTGAATGTGATTTTGCATGGAGAGATGCACATACTTCTATCTCCTCTACTGTTGGTATGCAACATGTTCACAGGGCCTATGATGAACTTTAAAATTTTGAACTTAAAATGCATCTTAAGGCCTCTACAATTTCTATGAAAGGAATTCATTCTGAACTTGCTGATTTGAAGAAATCTCATGCTAGTAAGAACAAGATTGATGCATTTATGATTAATCCACTTTCTTCAGCCAAACTCGTAAGTGTGAAAATTGCTGTTAAAGATGTGGTTCAATCTCAACAAAGCATGGATTCTCGATTTTCTTCC
The DNA here is from genome assembly GCF_009905375.1 of Apium graveolens. Taxonomy (NCBI): domain Eukaryota; kingdom Viridiplantae; phylum Streptophyta; class Magnoliopsida; order Apiales; family Apiaceae; genus Apium; species Apium graveolens. Next base: position 164,494,433 of record NC_133657.1, read on the forward strand.
TTGGAAGATAAAGTATCTTCTATGGCTGATAAACTGAATGATATGTTTTCTCTTCTTTCAAATATTGATGCCAAAAAGGGGGAGAAGATAGTTGTCACAAAATGTACACCTGACTCTATTCAGTTGAAAGATAAAGATACTAACGGTGATGGTGATAAAAATCCGGTTACCAATGTTCCAATTTCTCCTACTGCTCAAAAACTTCAACATTCTAAAAGATTTGTTTCTTCAGGACAAAGGAAGTCTACTGGTGCTCATGAAGCTAAGCACAAGACTAATGATGATGCTCCTGAAACTGGTGATGTTACAATCTCTAACTTAGATGATGCTAAAGGGTTATTCTTTCCTTACAGACACAAGGAAACATGTGAAGAGATTATCCTGTAGTACAAAGATAAAAGGTTTGAGCAAAAGAATGCTAGGAGTGCTCTTGGATAGATAACTGAAGAATTTCCTGATCTTACAACTAAAGAATCAGTTATGTAATAGAAGGAGTTAATGGCTCAAATTGAAGCTGAAACCAACACCTCTAAAGGAAGAGGAAAAAGGGGTGGAAGATCTACAAGAGCTAGAGGAAGAAGAGGAAAAGGAAGGATTCCTAAACCAAGTCAAATGCTCTCAATTGATTCTGCATTTTTGAATGTTTAATCCAGAGAAGGTTATGTTCCTGTACAAGGACATGATTTAGTTAGAGAAGTTGAGAATACTGAAGAGATGATTGTTCAAAGGAAGAAGAAATCAACCGCTGACATTGCTCATATTGATATAACTAATGTAAATGTGTCTCTTGAAGCAGACATAAATCCTGAGGAAAAAGCAGATCCTGATGCTATGAACCTGATAGCTGATTTTGACACTGATGAAAAAGTGATCAAAGCGTTGGATGAGTCAATTCTTACTACAATAGTTGCTTCTCATAATTTAGAGGTTGATTAACAAGAAAGAATTGACAGAAGAAAAGCTGATCAAGCATGCAATGACTATGTGCAGAGTATTCTAAATTCAAGGAGAGAGCTATGGCATAAAATAAAAGGAAAGATTTATGATTTATCTACAGGCTATGCTCCTCTTAGAAAAAAGGATAAAAGATGGAAAAATGTTTATATATTCAATTATCCTAAAGGGTTCAAGCATATTGAATTTATGTCAGCAGGACTAAGGGATCCTATTTCAGAACATGAAGATGTTGACAAATCCATCAAGAAACCTTCTTGTGTGGAACATAATGAAAAGCTAAAGCTTATAAAAACTCGAACTAGATGAGGTATTGGTCATTCTGGAATGGAAACTCTAAGGTCTGATTTGCTGGACACAAATATTCTGACTGACAATCTTGGTGAAAGAGTTACTCCTTCACATCTTGAGAAGGTTGAAGCTGTGAAGATTGTTTATAGAAAGATAAATCTTGATAATGTCAGAGAGGAGATTCTGTACTTTTTTAGAGATGGTAAAGTAAAGAGTTTTACATTGCAGCAATTCTTGATGAAGACTGTGACATAATTGAAATACATTCACTATCTCTTGAGAGTTGAGGACAGTATTGTTAGTCGCTAAACACGCGCTAATAATACACGCAAGTATACAAGTTCGCAAGTAGTATGGAATATTTCCTAGTTCATTCCCACAGAGACTGTATTGGTTAACTAATTAATTTATGCACCTAAGAAATAATGTATGGTTATTATCCAATGCTAAGACTATAACAAGTTGAGATTGTTTATAACTAAGAATTACACTAAAAATTATAACTACGAGAATAAGATTGACTGAATTGATATATATGACAAACATAGGATTCTTACTTCATTAAATACTTCATTCAATAGCCTTATTATTTTTAACCTTAGCATGCAATGATGATGACACTAATCAGATAACACGAAACTGATAAACGCCAACTTTCGTTGCACGAGTACCATTCTACCAGACATCCACAAAAGAGATAGAAGCTGAATAGGCACCAATTATATTGAGACCCTATATGTCTATAGAATTTGACAACATAACGGTTTAAGCACAAGTTATTTATCTTGATTACATAGGGCAAGTAAGATGGTTAAAATTACCTACGAATCATGCATAACACATACATGAACCTATGCTAGCATGGCAAGTTCTAAATCCTTAAATTCACTTTCACTTCATTAAGAATTAACACAATATCTTATAAGTTCGCGACGCTCATAAGACGAATACGCACAACCAATACTAGGATATCGTACAATCACCACATACTAAGGCATCAAACAATTTAACTAAAGAAATCCATAAATAAATCCGCTACAACCCCACGATAATGATTAGCCCATAATCGGACTCATCATCAATGTGGATTCTAATGAAAACATGATATAGCAAATGTAGTCTTTATATGAATAAATAAAACCAAGTACAAACAAGAGTATAGGTTCAGTAAAACAAGAAACAAGTATCGAAGTTACAACTCAAAACAAAGATTCACGAGAATAAACTAGACCGTCTTCGCCTTTGTTGATTGTGCTAAAGGTCTCTTGTCGTCTTCTCCTTGTGCTCTGGTCCATCTCTGACTTGATATATTATTAAAAACGACCTAATATGAATATATATAGCAGCCCTCAACAATCTGGAAGCCTTCCATTTTAGAATTTTAGTAGAAACAGGATTCTGAAATTCAGCCTCGGCGCGGCCGCACGCTATCACAGCGCGAACGCGCCGTCCTTCTGGGAAAAACTCAGATTTCTTCTTAAATCTTGCTGCTTCGAGCCGGCTTTCCACGAGCTTTTATTACAACACCACCTGGACACCAAATTAGCACCAAAATAATGCTAATTCACCTGATTACCTGAATAGTGCCTGAAATGCAAAAACACTAGAAAACACATTAAAACACATAACAACTTGAATACAAATGCATCAAATTAAAGCTTATTAGAGCATAATAAAGTGTCATAAATGCCACTCAACATCACCATAAATTGGTCTTCTATGATACTTGAAGTTATCAAAAGAAGAGTCATGACCAAGGATGACAAGTTCAATGGTGATTATGTCCCTATGTACAGAACTTATACTGGTCAAGAAATAAAGATGCAAAAGGGAGCTTCAGTTCTGAAAGTTTTTCTCAACAATCCTCAGTTATCTTTCAATCCTGATCATGAAGATGTTAGTTTAAGCTTTATGCTGATTGGTGATCTTAAAATAACTAAAAGCTCGATTTCTAAACTAAGATCAGCCATCTATCAGCTTGAAGAAGATACTGAAGAAAAGAGAGAGTTGAAGAAAAAGCTTGTTAAAATCCTTCAAGACAAGGAGGAAGAAAGGTCGAACAACTTTCTGGAAACAACTGTCACTTATCTTAGGATACTGAAGTAAGCTTTACTCCTTGTACATTTTGTAATTGGTTTTGGCATCATTGAGAATGGAATTTGTGCTTCATTACATTAAGCATAAATTGGGGGAGATTGTTTAGATGTCAGAAGAAGCTCAGGATCTGACTGTGTTTAGATGTCATCAGTATTTGATGTGTCGTCGGGATTTGATGCACCGTCAGTATTTACATATCATCAGCATCTGATGGCAGTCTGTTATGAAGAATGATTCGGTTCCTTATTTTGAGGGATGGATATCTGTTACATTCTGAGTGATAGGACTTTGTATATTCAGTTGAAGATATGTATCATTTTCTATTAGTATTTGATAATGCACATCTTAGATTATTTTTAGCAGCTGTCTAATATATAAACACAGTTTAGGTCATCACATAGTAGAAATCTCGAGTATTGTATGACCTAGCAGCTCTCAAGAACATCAGTATTTTTTGAGAGAGTTTGTAACAGTTTTTATCAGAAATATAAAGAACTGTTATATTTTATACTTGTTCGAAACATCAATACAATTATATCCAACCCCCCTTAAATAATTGTATTACTACTGGGAAACAGGTTGCTAAAATATCCGGAAAAGCTAGTGAGTAAAGTATACAAGGCACGATATTATCCCCACGATTCCTTTCTAAATGCTAAAATTGGCAATAACCCTAGCTATATTTGGAAAAGTGTGCTAGAGTCTCATGCAATCATCAGGAAAGGAGTAGAATGTAGGGTTGGAAACGGGGAATTAATCAACATTTTGGAAGACCTATGGCTACCAGATGCAAACGAGGCATATGTTCAAACAAATAATACATCTCTTGTAGGCCAGATAGTCTCTTCATTGATGAGCATATAAGACAACGGTTGGGACATTGACCTAATCCTTGACATATTTAATAGTAGCGAAGTAAATATTATACTCTCTATGCCATTAGACAAGGAGGTGGAAGATTCATGGTACTGGAGGTGCGAAAAAATGGGGAATTACTCGGCCAAGAGCGCTTATCTTCTACTTCAAGACAATACGAGTAATAATATGACAGTTGCTAATTCAGGTTTTTGGAAGAAGCTCTGGAATTTAAAAATACCACGAAAGATTAAGAATTTTCTTTGGCGAGCATCCACGAACTGTTTGCCTACTAAAGATATGCTTCGAGCGAGGAGAGTACAGATCAATGCCTTTTTTCCCTTATGTAATACCCATCCAAAATTTGTTCTACATGTGTTAGTGTTATGCCCTCATGCTAGATCCAGTTGGGAAAAATTTCAAACTTTACATGTTCAAGGGGAATTTCATTCATTTGCAGAATGGCTTCAGATAATTTTTCAACAGCAGAGCAATGATGAGGTATGTAGCATTGTTACAATTACGTGGATGTTATGGAAAAGCATAAATGAGCTCGTATGGAACCAGCAAAGTATGGAGCCTTCAGAAGTGGTTCGATCAGCATTTTCAATTCTTTACCAATGGAGAAGTGTTCAAGACCTCACATTCGATCGCTTTCTGGGATATATGTCAGAAGACTACGGAGCAGAACAATGGAGCCTACCATTACTAGGAAGTGTTAAGGTAAATACTGGTGCAGCCATATTGGAGTAAACTGGGCATTATAATTACGCTTTTGCAGCTCAAGATCACGAAGGTAGCTTCATTGAAGCCAGAGCAAGATGTGCGAGAGGGAGTCCAAGTGCAGAACTAGCAGAAGTAATGGGGGTTCGGGAAGCACTTAGTTGCATAAAAACCAGAGAATACATCAATGTGGTACTATAATCTGATTGCTTGCAGGTTGTACAGGCTATCCGTAACTCGTTCATGGGTTATTCTTACTTAGGGAGAGTGATAAAGGAGTGTCGAGTTCTACTAGCAAGCCTGAATAACAAAAATGTGAAGTTTAAATTCGTCAAACGGTCCAGTGAACAAAGTTGCTCACCACATAGCGAAGCATCATTGTTTTATAACTGATCGTATATGGAGAATGTGAGATGCCCATTCTGATTTATATGATGTAATGTTGAATGATTTGAGTGCTTAATAAAATTCAACACTTTATGGAAAAAAACAAAAAACTTACATCAAGAATAACTCCTTCTTGTTCGCCCAACTTGAACTGAACACGATATAATCAAACTTATCAATTGAAATATATCTTTTTATTAATATTTCTAGTTGTGATTACAAAATATAATTTTGTTCCAATTAAAATATAAATTGTAGCCGAAATCAGTATTATATGAATTATATTTTAGTTTATTTTTTATTTTTTTTAGTCCCCATCAATAATGTTAACATTTTATAGATCGAACAACAAAGAAATTAACATCTATGTAAATGAAGATACAAAATCAAAGAAGAACAAAAAGAATTGAACATTCATTCATTGAGAAGAAAAAACACGTGGTCTAAAATATACATATATGATTGTTAATATATATCTTACACTAATGTGACTTTTAGTTATGCATGAAAATCAATTACATCTCAAAATGTGTTGACTGGATTATCTAATATCCTAACTGAAAAATATATTACACTTATTTACAATTATAGTCAAGTAACATTAACACTCCCACTCAAATTGGAGGGTGACGTAGTAACGCCCAACTTAAAAATAATACTAAGATGTTGCAACCTATCAAAGAGTTTAGTGAGAACATTAGCCAACTGCAACTTGGTGGGAATATGAGAAAGAGTTATACGACCAGAATAAAGCTTTTCTCGAACAAAATGACAGTTTAATTCGATATACTTTATTCTATCATGATAAACCAGATTTCTGGCAATGTAAATGGCTACTTGATTATCACATTTTATACGAACAAGTGTGATATCTAGGTCAGTAAAATTATGTAATAAACGAGATAACCAGACAAGTTCAGCAGTCAAACGTCTCAAAGAAAGGTATTTAGGCTCAGCAGAGGACAAAGAAACTATATGTTGTTTCTTTGACTTCCAATAAATAAGACTGTCTCTCAAGAATCCAGCAAATCCATTGACAAATTTTTTGGTGTGAGAACAGGTAGCCCAGTCTGCATCACAATAGGCAGTGAGCTGATACGAAGGAGAAGAACTGTAAAATAAATCTTGGGCTGGACTAATTTTAAGATAATCTCAGAACATGAATAGCTGCATCTCAGTGGGGTTGTCTGGGACATGTCATGAACTGACTTAAGTGTTGAACACTAAAAGAGATATCAGGACAGGTATGGATAAGAAAATTTAATTTCCCCACCAGTTGTCTTTAGGTAGAAGGATCAGAAAGCAAAGAACCTTGATCATGAAAATTTTTATGGTTGAGATCTAAAGGACTAACCACAAAAGCACCATCTAGAGATAGAAAATCTTGTAACATATCTAGAGTAAACCTTTTTTTGGGATTTAGTCGTGCGAGTAGATAATCTGTTGAATTCAAGCCTTAAGAAATAATGTAGAGAACCTAGATCTTAGATCTTAAAGGTGTAATCTAAAAACTATTTAACAACATTGATTTCATCTATATCATCACCAGTAACAAGAATATCATCTACATATGCAGTAGAAAAACCACTGCATAATGGGATTTTTTATAAAATAAACAACAATCATTCTTGGATGTTTTATAACCTTTAGAGAGTAAAGAAATACTTAATTTGGAGTGCCATTTCCTGGAGGCTTGTTTGAGACCATACAATGATTTTTCAAGTTTGTAGACAAAATCAGAAGGGACATTAAAACCAGGAGGAGGTTTCATATATATAACCTCGTTTAAGTCTCCATACAAGAAGGCATTATTAACATCTAGTTGAGTCAAATTCCAATTTTTCTTCATATTCACTGCTACCAGACTCTTGATTGTTGTCATTTTCACTACATGGGAAAAAGTCTCAGTATAATCTATACCATCTTTGTGTGTAAACCCTTTGATGACAAGTCCAGCTTTATGCCTTTCAATAGACCCGTCAATATTGTATTTGATTTTGAAGACCCATTTACATGATATAGCTTTCTTACCAGGGGTAATGCTACTAAATATCAGGTATTGTTACTTTCCAGTGCTGGAAACTCTGTGGCTATAACTTGTTACCACTCAGTAGAATCAATGGCTTCCGTGTAAGAAGAAGGAGTTTATGAAATACTTGGAAAATGAAGGTGTACAAGTATCAATGACACAATGGATAAAAGAAGGAGATTTGTGTTTGGTTGAGTATAGTAAGAAGTAATTGTACAAGAACATAGAGAATCTGTGTAATGAGCATGGAGTGGATGAATGTAACTATCAAGATATAAATATAATTGAGCTTGAAGTAATTGGTAATCTGGAAGATCTAGATGATCTTCTAGCTTGATAAATGATATCAGGTTATTCTTGTAAAACAGGAACATGAGAGTGTGTAAGACTATCAGAAAAAGAGTGTGGAGTTTTGATGTTATTAGAAGTAAATATAGGGCCAGAAGTATTGGATGGCGTAGGAAAAAATGTCTGGTAAGTCAGGAACAGAGATAGGTAAAAGCTGAGAAGAAGAAGAACTTATGAATGAAAAAATATGCTCATATAATACAACATCTCCGAAAATATGAATTTGTTTAGACTCAAGATCCAAGAATTTGTAAGCTTTTTTTCCCATAGGGATAAGCTATAAAAACACATGGAATGGCTCTATGTGAGAACTTATTCCTATAAACTTTAGACGTGAAAATATAAATTAGCCAATCAAAAGGTATCAAATGAGAGTATTGTAGCATTTTTTTGAATAAGAGTTCAAAAGGGGATTTATTATGCACGATTTTAAAAGGAAGCCTATTAGTCAGGTAGGTTGCTGTAAGAACACACTCCCTCCAAATTTATTTAGATAAATTTGATTGAAGAAAAAGGCTCTAGAAGTTTCTAACAGATGCTTGTTCTTTCTCTCCACAATACCATTTTGTTGTGGAGTATAAGCACAAGAAGTCAGATGAGATATGCCCTTAGAAGCAAGAAATGACTGTGCAAAAGAAATTAATCCCAACTCAAGAGCATTGCCTATTCTTATGGTATGAACATGAAACTTAAATTGATTCTCAATAGTTGCTATAAATGACTGAATTAAAGAGAAATCATTGCTTTTGTGACTTAACATATGTGTCCAGGCTGCTCTAGAAAAGTCATCAACAATGTCAAGAATTGCTTATATTTATTATAAGTTAGAATAAAATATCGACCCAAACATCAATATGAAGTAACTGAAAATTAGTAGTACTTTGTATTGTACTATGAGGAAAAGGTAAATGTGATGTCTAGCTTTAGCGTAAGCAGTACAAGAAAGATGAGAAATATTATCCTTACAAAGATGCAGAGTTTGTAATTTACCGAAAGGCAAATGACCTAGTCTTACATGCCACACTAAAGTAAAATTATTACAATTTTGAGAGCTAAATATAGAAGATGTTGATAATTCTGAGGAAAGAGAAATAGTTGGATATGGAGAATCAATGTGCTTTACGAAAAACTAGTGGCTTCTATTGACGGAGGAATTTGGTAGCAACAAAATTCGAGGTTTGTAGGCGGAAACAAGATATGTGATAATATTTCTTCGTCGAAAAACATGAACAGTATTTGGTGGTTATGATTAATGGTGGCTGAGATTGCTTAGGGTTAGTGGTGACTCCTTTGCGCTCTCAACTTCTGACCCCTTACAATTTTCCTACGTATGCCTATTTATAGGGAATCAAGCCAACATAGTTCTTGGGGAACAAGAAACCTAATATTCTTAGATTCTTCATCCCGAGGCCCAGTGGGAAACCTACTGGAAACTGTCTTCGACTAGCTTTAGGAATGTCCATCGATGAGGCCCAACCACAAAGGCCCAAGGCTCGTCCACGTCTTTAAGACTTCGTGGGTAAGGCATCTCCCCGACCGAGGATAATCCTTCGCTACCAATTGTTTCTCTAATCCAAGGATGCAGGTATATCCGTGGTACACCCCAAATATTGGACGCATTCTTGTCCCCTGTATAAGGAGCCCCTATCAGATTGCAGGACTAGTGATCCTAAGCCTTTGGGTGAAAATTGTAGAATACTCTGAAGTCTCCCAAGGAGGACACCCGTTGACTAAAGAGATAGAGCTTCCAAAGTACACACCAGAATTTACCTCTCATCTCCAATGAGGACACCCATTGGCTACATGAGGAGGCCTTCCGTCAAGGCATACCCCTAGAAGTCTCTGACCATGGACACCGCCTTTTTGTGGTTGCATTACAGAAATGAGTTCTTTCATAGAGTACCTGCAATAAATATGTTCGTATTAATAATCCTCTTTTCTCGGGCGCGTCCCTGTGATCTAGGCTTTTATGTTTGTATCATTATGAGGGTGTGTCTCAAGGCTGCAAGGTATCTTTGATCCATATATCATGGAGGGAGCACCCTTAATTCTATGGAAAAGTAGGCTCACCCTATCTTTCCTAGATTCTAACTTTCAATGCTTCAGTTTTATTTGATCGACCCGTTTTTGACCCGGATAAGGCTTAAAACAAACTCTGGGATATAACAACTACCCCCCAAATTTCATATATTGAAAATAAAATTGGAATTTTTAACCTTTGTCATTATTTATAAGGATTTGCGTAAGTTTTATTCGAGAAATTATTGGAACAATAGAATCTTGGCCCTGCGTTTTATGATATATCTAAAAGAGTACGAACAGAATATTAACCTTCATCGCTACGATGCAAGCGATTCAAGTCCACGTCTTCTATTGTATTCCATGATTCTCCTTGGACGAAGTGTGGGCTTCGATCTCCCAAGGTGTGCCTCTTCTTAAAGCTCTGAAAATCCAAAACCCTAGCTGGCTCCTTGAGAAAAATGGCTGCCTCTCTCAAACCCTAGGATCTGATTTCATTTTTGTGTGTCTTGCCCTAACTTTAGGAGAATGAGAATATTTATAGGTTACGGTATGAATCATGGACCATTATGTCGGGCCTTCCAATGACATTCGGGGCCAAGCCCAATATCATTAAATATTAATTCAATCCACTAAAGAATTAATATTTGCACTATCTTTCCTAATTCCGTAAATTAATCATTTAATTCGGCTCCCATATTAATTGCTTATTAAATTCCCCATGTTTAAGATATCACATGTCCATTAAATAAATTAATTTCTGACAATTAATTTAATCAATATCTTTTATCCTTGATCATCCACTCAACCTTATAATTATGTAAGAAAAAATCTGCCTGTAGAACTAAAGCATAATTATCTTTATGAGCTTTCAAGAGGACATCATCACCCGAATATATTTTCGGACACAGTTTCCTTTTATAGTTAATATCCCACTCTGTATATAATGTCATTACCCAATACATAAATTCACAATTTAAAATAAATTACTTAATGTATGAATCAAGGCATGTGTATTAAATACAAGTGTCAATCACTATATCCGGATTAAGAACCTAAGTAATAATAATATCATTGAATCTTAGATCTTCTTAATTGTCAAAATAAAAAACAATTATTCTACTATTTTGATCCCGTTCAATATACACAAAGTATACAAGTATTATTCAATAGTCAAGATATACTATTTCTAAATAATACTTCAGTCGTTCCAGTGGTTTGTCTAACACCACTTAGACTGTGAACCTTTATTATATTATATAAGGAGTTTGACAATCTAATTTTCTACTATCCCATTTGATAATAGATCGTCTACAATATATAATATACAAACAATATGAAAATATGCATTTAAGATTCTCAAATGATTATTATAATAGTATATACTTCAAACGAATAGTTCAGTATAAACCTTAACATACATAGGGCGCGCCCTCTCAATAGGACACAGCCTTTGAAGTTATAAATCTACTCTTATTGGTAGTGATGTACGACGTGATTGATGGGATATAACAGTTGTCCCACGTCTTTTTCACCTATAAATATAATTTTTTTACCTTCTTTTAACTTTACTCTTTCACTTTTACCTTTTTCTCTCCTAAACAGACCATCGGCGCCATTTGAAGTCTCAGTTGCTTGGAATCAACCTGTTTCCTACCATTTTCAAATCTTTTTCTGGTCAATTTCTTAACCGATCAAAAAGTTACACAGTACTTCTCATCTTTTCAGATATCATTGAGTAGATTATGTATATTGTTATCGTGACTGTTTATCTTCTATCCTTCATTTTCTTCATAATTGTGATTATTTATATGTATGTATATGTAAGTATATTATATATTGTTTAATTTAGATCCATAGTTTTAGAATTTTGAAATTTAAATTTATGTCTCTGAAATTTCAACCATTATCCTAGGGTTATCTGTAGCCAATTTAAATTTAGGGTGCGTCTTAAAGACTTTCTAGAAGATATATTATGTTTTAATCTGTGAATGGCCTTCAAATTAACTGCGGCGTGCCATCTTAAGTTAGGGTGCGCCTCCTTCTTTAAAGGTGCTTGTATTGGGTCTTTAAATTGCTTGTTCGCTAGACAGGGCGCTTCAAATCTATTTTCTGCCATTATTCTTTATTATTTTTCTCTTTTGGACGTGTCCTCAATAGGCTTTTTCTTTTGTTTTGACAGCTGGAAGACGAGGGTGCGTCCTCTCCCTTCCATCCATTCAAAAAAATTTCACCAAACTAGGGATATATTCTCCCCTAACCACTTTTTTCAAGCCAAATTTCCAGACGCTCACAGAACCCCTAAGTACTTAGAATGAGTGGCGCACCATATTCAAGATCCTAAAGAAGAAAAACTCATGGCAGAATTCTCAAACGACTCTTCACTAGACAATATCCCTTTGGCACAAAGAAAATAAAAGAAGAAGTTGATTTTGAAGGAAAGATCACCAGCCCCTGTAGACACAGATTTAAATGACTGCTTGCGGAATTAAATTCTAATGATTGAAGGCTGAAAAAGAGGAAAGGGACAAAAAATATGCAAGGGAGATAGAAATATTTGAGCAGAGATCTAATGAACTCAAGGCAATGGGGTTGAGTAGAATATCACAAGATGGACATTTTCTGAACATACAAGTTGGCAGATTCTCAAGATTCAGAGTTGGTTACCTAAATGGTTACTCATTAGATGAATGGATCAAGTTTGTAGAAGCTCTAAGAGGGACTGAAATTATAGAGGAACTTCAAGTGCTTGTAGATCCAAAAGACCTTATTAGAAAATAATCAGGCTATGAGAAATTCATTTGATGGCTGTAATTATTGAATTTATGTAATCATTCAATATATAAAAGTTGTATTTATTAATCTGTCAATTTTTATGTAATCATTTGTAACTTAGGGTTAGTCTTGTTATCAGGCATAAATTTGTGTTAAGCAATCTTCTCACAAATTGGGGGAGATTGTTGTGCAAGACATGCCTATATAATAACAGGACTAAGTCATATTGACAACCCTAAGATTTAGTTATTTGACAATTAACTTTGTATTTTGTATTATATTAATTGAGTCTATAAAAAGGTTAGAAATTTATACTGGAGTATTTTTCTGTAAACAGATTCAAGCTAAGGAATAAAATCTGGAAGAAGATCAAGCCATGATCATGCCTCAGAGAAAAGTGAAGAAGCTTGGAGTTGAATAAAACTGTTTTAGGAAAAATATTCTAAGTCAAGATATCGAAAAGTCACTGATCAAGTAATATAGAGAAGTCATTCAAGAACTCCAGAATGACTTATCGAGAAGTCCAAAATGGCTTATAGAGAAGTTTCAGAGATATTGACAAGTCAAATAAAGTTGTGAAGATTGGAGATATCGACAAGTCATTTCTGCATGTAGAGAACTCAGAGATATCGACAAGTCAAAATGAAGATGTGAAGAGTGGAGATATCGACAAGTCAATTCTTATTAGAGATCTCAGAGATATCGACAAGTCAAAATATATATAGAGATCTCTGAGATATCGACAAGTCAATTCTACATGTAGAGAACTCAGACATATCGACAAATCATTTATCATACAAAGATCAAGAGACCTCGACAAGTCAAATATACCTATAGAGAACTCAGAGATCTCGATAAGTTATAATTATGTTAGGAGCAATTGATGATATCAAGCAGAAACTATCAGAAGTTCATATCAGAACTTATATCAATGGATGATGATGACATCAACAGATGATGATATCGACGGATAAGGATATCGACGGATGATGATGTCAACGGATGATGTAATCAGTATTTGTCACATCGGTTGATCTTCGAGAAGGAAAAGGAAACAGAACTCAAGGCGGTGAAGGACTTTATCTCATAAGCATTGTATAGGTTTACTTGTTGTTAATAGAACAAGATTCCTTATACATTGTGTAGCTGTGATATATATAAAGCACATATTAGGTTCATGTTATATGCATTGCGACATTGTTATATCTTTCACATAACCTAGCATCTCTCAATGATATTTGTTCATCCTTTCGAGAGAGTACGTTTGTAATCAGTTTTTATTCTAGTTAATATAAAAATTGTTGATTCTGTTGAAGCTTTATCAAATTGATTGTATTAATTGTATTCACCCCCCTTTATAGTTAATTAAGGGCCTAACAAGTGGTATTAAAGCTTGTTGTTCACGTACAAACAATTTAAGATCTGAAAATTAATCAACCATGTCAGACAAAGAAGAAAAAACACAGAATCCGAAGCCACCACCCTCAGCCACATCATAAATAAGCAGCAACATGAGTAGGTTGATAAGTGGATTTTATATCCACCTGAAACGCTTCATTACAAGCTTAAATTGGTGTTTTGGACTCAAGTTGTTGGTATTTTGATGTGTTTTTGTGTTATTGCATTTCAGGTATCAGTTAAATGAAGAAAGGAGCTTTTAAAGGAAATATGATAAAAAGTGATCAGAATTGGAAGCCTAGACCATTTTCAAGTTATAGGGAATCTCGTTAGCTTCGCGTGGATAGTTGAATCGCCTAATTCTGACGAGTAGAACTCAAGTTATGGCCAAAATAAGATTCATCAGAATTTTTCCAGAAGGGTAGCAGGCGCCCGCCTGCTGATGCGCGGCTGACTTCGCTGATTTCGCTGAAAAAATCTTTTTTGATGTGGAATTTGACGATTTTAGAGGTCCAGGTCCAATATGGGCTTATATATACTTAAAAAAAGGGTTTTCATCATCCGGAAAGATTGGGATACCAAGGAGAAGACCTAGAAATATAAAACAACTCCGAAAAAGAAGATCTTGTTTTCAACTTATGATTCTTTGAATTAGTTGTAACTTTGGATGCTCGTTTTCGTTCTTGTTGAACCTAGATCTCGTTTATTCGTACTTCAATTATTATTCAGTTTATTAATACCTTGTTTATACCATGCTTTCATTGGAACCCATGGTGACGATGAGTTCGATTATGAACTAATCGTTGTCATGGGATTCTGGCAGATTTACTTATGGATTTCAATAATTAATTTGTTTCGATATCTTGGTGTGTGGTGATTGATTGATATCCTAGTATTGGTTGTGCTTATTTGTCTTATGTGCGTAGCTAACATACAAGATAGCGTGTTAATCTCTATTGAAGCGACAGTGAATATAGAAGTTTAGAACTTTCCATGCTAGCATAGGTTCATATATTTGTTATGCATGATTTGTAGGTAATTTTAACCATCTTACTTGCCCTATGTAATCATGATAGATAACTTGCACATTAAACCGTTATGTTTTCAATTCTTATAGACATATAAGGACTAAGCATAATTGGTGTCTATTCAACTTCTACCTCTTTTGTGGATGCTTGGTAGTAGGGTATTCGTACAACAAAAGTTGGCGTTTACTAGTTTCATGTTATCTAATTAGTGTCATCACCATTACATGCTAAAATTTAAAAATAATAAGGCTATTGAATGAAGTATTTAATGAAGTTAGACTCCCATGTTTATCATATATAGTAATTCAACCTCAATTCTCTTAGTTAATGTTATTTAGTATAATCTCTTAGTTTAATCAAAACCCAATTTGTTATTTTTCTTAGCATTGAGAGATAACCATACATTGTTGCAAAGGTGCATAAATTGAACTTAACCTAAACCAGTCTCTGTGGGAACGAATCTGATTTATATCTTATATTACTTGTGAACACGTATACTTGCGTGAATTTTAGCGCGTGTTTTCGCCCTAACAAATTTTTGGCTCCGCTGCCGGAGACTCGTTGTTAATTTTTATTTTATGTGCTTGTCATCAATGGTCGTTAAAGAACACTGACTCAGACTCTTTTACTCTCATGGTTTATTTGTTTGTGTTTCAGGTACTCAGTACAATGGGAGATCCAGCAGCATGAACGAAAGCCTTGATGGATTTCTCTCAACCCAAGATCAATGACATTCAATCTAGCATTGTCAGGCCAACTATCACAGCTAATACCTTTAAGATCAAGCCTGGCATAATTCAATGGGTGCATAATTCAATCCAGTTTGGGGGTTCTTCAACGGAAGATCCCAATATGCACATTAGGGATTTCCTTGAGATCTGCGACACCTTCAAGTTCAACGGTGTTTCTGAAGATGCTGTGAAGCTGAGACTGTTCCCATTCTCTCTGAGGGACAAGGCTAAGAGCTGGTTACACTCTCTACCAGCTAGTTCGATTACTACTTGGGAAGATCTTGCTCAGAAGTTTCTTACTAAATTCTTCCCTATGGCGAAGACAGCTGGACTCAGGAATGCTATTACTCAATTTGCGTAGCAAACGGGAGAATCGCTATGTGAAGCTTGGGAGCGCTACAAGGAGATGCTTAGGAAGTGTCCTCATCATGGAATGCCTGATTGGATGATCATCAATTATTTTTACAATGGGTTGGGAGCACAGTCCAGACCCATGCTCGATACAGCAGCAGGCGCAGTATTATGAGCAAAGAGCTATGAGGAAGCTTATGATCTAATTGAACTGATGGTTGATAATGAATATCAGTATCCAACCCAGAGATGTCCACAGGGCAAGGTAGCAGGAGTTCTTGAGGTGGATACAACTATGGCTATCACTGCTCAACTGAAGGAGTTGTCTATGAAGATCGATTCTCTGGCTAACTTGGGTGTTAATCAGATAACCAGTGTTTGTGAGCTATGTGCAGGTTCGCATGTGACGGAGCTAATGCGCTATATCTAGTGACTCAGCTCAGTTTGTGAGCAACTTTCAGAGATCGCAGTCAACCAGCTTCCAGACACTTATCATCCTAACAACTAGAATCATCCTAACTTCAGCTGGAGCAACAATCAGAATGCGATACAACAACCGTTTCCAGCAGTTTGGAAATAAGCTATTCAACCCTCCTGGTTTTCAGTAATAAATTACACCAAAATAACAAACTCTTGGTGCATGTCTATATTCGAATGAAAAATATGAATTGGAGGAGTTGAGGCTTATGTACAAAAACCAGGCTCTTATATGCCAAAGTCCATGCTGTTTCTATCAAGATTCTGGAGAACCAAATAGGGAAAATTGCTAATGCCTTATTGAATCGACAACCAGTAACACTTTCTAGTGCTACAGAAGCCAATACAGGCAAGAGGGAAGTCGAAGAACAGGTGAACGCCATCACCTTGAGGTCTGGAAAGGTCTGCAAGCCCCCAAATTCAGTAAGATGAAGAGCCTGAGAAATCTCAAGTTTCAGAAAATGCAGTTGTGGCTGAAGAAGAAGAAGTGCAGAAGAAAGCAGAGGTGGAACCAAGGAAGACTACTGTGGAACACACTCCTTCTGAGGGTAATACAGGGGAGAAACAGATCTATCCTCCACCTCATTTTCCTAAAAGGCTGCAGAAGCAGAAGTTGGATAAGAAATTTGCTAAGTTTCTGGAGGTGTTCAAGAAACTTCATATCAACATACCTTTCGCTGAAGCTCTTGAACAGATTCCTAGCTATGCGTGGTTTATGAAAGGTATTCTCTCTCGGAAAGTGAAGCTCGATGACTTAGAGACCGTTGCTCTCACTGAGGAATGCAGTGTTGTGCTGCAAGAGAAGTTGCCTCCGAAGCTTAAAGATCCTGGAAGCTTCACTATTCCTTGCACCATCGGAAACTTGTCGTTCGACAAGTGTTTATGTGATTTAGGAGCTAGCATCAATCTGATGCCCTTATCTATCTTCAAGAAGCTTAGTCTGTCTGATTCGAAACCAACATACATGTCATTGCAACTAGCTGACCGTTCCATCGTTTATCCATGAGGTATAGTGGAGGATGTCTAGGTCAAGGTGGATAAACTCATCTTTCCTGCTGACTTTGTAATTCTTGATTTCGAGGAAGATAAGAAGATTCCCCTTATCTTGGGGAGACCATTCTTGACTACAGGCCAAACTATGATCGATGTGCAAAAAGGAGAGCTTTCGATGAAGGTTTACGATCAAAAGGTCACTTTTAATGTGTTCAAGGAAATAAAGTTACCCATGGCTAAAGAGGAGTGCTTTAAAGTAGAGTGGGTCGACTCTGTAGTAAATTCAGAGCCTGAGCAATTGCCAAAGTCAGATGCCTTAGAAAGATCCTTAATAGGGGAATCAGTTATTGCAGATAAAGAAGGAGCAGAGCAATTGCAGGATTTGAATGCACCTCCGTGGAAGAGGAAGTTGGATATGCCATTCGATTCTCTTGGGTTAGCAGAGCTGAAAATTTCTCAGGAGCATTTTGAACCATTTATTCAAGAAGCTCCCACACTTGAGCTCAACCGAATGCCAGATCATTTGAGTTATTCATTCTTAGGTGCACCCCATGATAAGGGGTTGGGATATATTTTTGATGATGTAGAGAGTGGCTGGACGGATATTCTCATGCCTACAAAGGGTTCCTCTCGTGTACCACAGGCAGTTGATAGGACTGGTGTTGGTGATGCACAGTATAGAAGATTGACTAGGCGTATGGAGGCCATGCATGTCATCCACCGATATTTTCCTAAAGATTTGACACACGCTTTTGGTACTATTGTTCAAGACACTGGTGGCGAGGTTGATTGGCAACCTGATCCTCCACCCGACGAGGGTGATTCCCCTGCTAACTAGGTATGCCTGAAATCCTTATTGTTACCTTCAATGAGGACATTAAAAATTTTAAGTTTGGGGGTGATAATATAAGGATTAGTAGTGTGTGTGTCCATATAGATTCATATAAATTCATATTACATGTTTAGTTGTAGCTTATTCATATTTTTGCATGATTATTTATTTAGGACATATTTGTTTATTTTTTATGTGATTTCATATAGTTGTGTTTGCATGCATATTTAGCATGATCCCTTAAGATGAACTATGATATTTGATAAGTTGATGTTGATTTGAGTGTGGTGATGACGAATAGAGGGATGTTTAAGTCCTAATGAATTGATTTGCATGCCAGAAACAAATATTTTCACAAAGTCTTATAGGGTTGCTTTTGATCTAGTTCATGATCATACTTGTTTGTTGTTGAGATTTAATCACTTGGTTATATTTAGAATTTGTGATATTCTCGTAATGACGTAAAAACACTGATTTTTTTTATCTGGAGAAAAACTTGGATTTTATTGCTAGTTGTTGTAAGGCTAGACGTCAAATGGCTAGTAGCCGACTCATATTTTTATGAGTAGTCTAGGGTTGAATGAGATGGAGCGAAACACACTCATTCAGAAATTATTGAAAAAAAGAAAAAAAAAACAAAAGAGAAAAAAAAGAAAAAAAGTATGTGTTTATGCATAATTGATCAAGAGTGAGCTCTTTAATACTCGAGTTATTAAGTTCTAGGGGACTTTGTGCCTAGTGACCTAAAACTTTTATAGTCTGGGATCCGCTAACCTAACGCTCACTACATGGGTATTATTGCATAAGTCTTTTGGGACCTCATTCATTGCACGGTCAAATAAGCATCTTTGTTATGTGTTAAATAATAGTGTGAATCCTTGTATAACTCTAGTAGAAAGGAGGTGTTGTGAGTCATAATGCGTTTATTGTCTATTCTGTTTATAAACTTTTGATTGTTTCGATGATAGATAAGTTATGGTTATTGATCTAGTATCTAGAGATATCTGTTAAGCATTCCACTCACGCACGTTTCTGGTTTGTGAGTTGGTTTGTGGGATTTATTCGAACTTTGTTTTAAGTCATTACATTCTTAGAGGCATTGGCTTATTCATTTGGTTATGGTTATTCTGAGGGGATCGATTGCATTATCATTTAGTTGCATTCACATAGTTGCATTCATGTATTAGGTTTATTTTGTAGTTTTGAGTCTGTCTATGCTTGAGGACAAGCATCGATTCAAATTTGGGGGTGTGATAAGTGGATTTTATATCCACTAGGAACGCTTCATTACAAGCTTAAATTGGTGTTTTAGACTCAAGTTGTTGGTATTTTGAAGTGTTTTTGTGTTATTGCATTTCAGGTATTAGTTAAATGAAGAAAGGAGCTTTTAAAGGAAACATGATAAAAAGTGATTAGAATTGGAAGCCCTGGCCATTGTCAAGTTGTAGAGAATCTCGTTAGCTTCGCGTGGATAGTTAAATCGCCTAATTCTGACGAGTAGAACTTAAGTTATGGCCAAAATAAGATTCTTCAGAATTTTTCCAGAAGGGTAGCAGGCCCCCACCTGCTGGAACAGGCGCCCGCCTGCTGATGCGCGGCTGACTTCGCTGAAAAAGCCTTTTTAAGTGGAATTTGACGATTTTAAGGGTCCAGGTCCAATATGGGCTTATATATACTTAAAAAAAAGGTTTTCATCATCCGGAAAGATTGGGATACCAAGGAGAAGACCTAGAAGCACAAAACAACTCTGAAAAAGAAGATCTTGTTTTCAACTTGTGATTCTTTGAATTAGTTGTAACTTTGGATGCTCGTTTTTGTTCTTGTTGAACCTAGATCTCGTTTATTCTTACTTTATTTATTATTCAGTTTATTAAGACCTTGTTTATACCATGCTTTCATTGGAACCCATGGTGACGATGAGTTCGATTATGAACTAATCGTTGTCATGGGATTCTAGCGGATTTACTTATGGATTTCAATAATTAATTTATTTCGATATCTTAGCATGTGGTGATTGATTGATATCCTAGTATTGGTTGTGCTTATTCGTCTTATGTGCGTAGCTAACATATAAATCCACTATAAATTAACAGCTAATAACCCCTAAATCAAAAAGCCCCAAATTTCAATTGAAAACATTCATACGGGTTATAAACCCTAATTTCAAAATTCGAAAATCAAACTCAATTTTGAACATGTTATTGAACTCCAAATCAGACGTATGACATATGAAAATCATCAGGAAAACAAGCTCTATAACATGCAATCATCAAATCATACAAACAATCATCCGAACAAAAATTCATATTTTTAATAAAATTAATTCGAAAATAAATAATTTTTCAGAAAATAAACCTTGATTTCTGCAGTGATTTGGAACACTGAATCTGATAGAACACCTCAAGACCTTTGGATTGAGTACTCGAGCTTTGAAAACACAGATAAATAACACCTTCGTTTTGCTGTTTGATTCTTGGAAGATTATATAAAAATAGGGTTTTTCTCTGGAAAATTATATAATTAACTGTCTGCAAATGATTTTGATACGAAATAAAATACGGGGAAAGGCTATTTATAATTACGGAAAATTAGTATCCCGTTGGATCATTCCGGATATAAAACGGTACGTTTATTTGTAAAAACTGATCCAAACGGTATCGGTTTTCGGGACAGTTATCCAGATCAGTACAATTTGTACTGCGGTCTTGGTCTCAGCGCCTGGTTACATGTACTACGAGGTGATAATTGAGATAGTTTAATAAAAAGCTCCCGTTTATCGAAAATATGAGTTTTATTGAGTTATCGAAACGAATATTGTATCAAAAATGTTGCGCCGGGACCCGCGCAGGACAAACCGTACACTGGATCGAAAAAGTCGAAACATGGAATATGCTCGGAATATTACAATTAGGTTAGGAAGGAGTTTTTCGAAGAGTTTCGGGTTCCAAAAACGTAACAATGGATGACGTCGGTTGGTTCCCGTTTTTATAAA
Organism: Apium graveolens; assembly: GCF_009905375.1. NCBI lineage: Eukaryota > Viridiplantae > Streptophyta > Magnoliopsida > Apiales > Apiaceae > Apium > Apium graveolens. The sequence continues at coordinate 164,515,713 of NC_133657.1, forward strand.
ATAGATTTTAAATACCCGGAAAAAGATTTTATAAATTTCATATGATCCTTATAAATCCATAAATCAACATAAAAATAATTAGGAAGATATGAAAATTATCTATATTTTATTTTGGACATATAAAAAGTAAAATACCCAATTAATCATATTTTTAAACATCCAAACGCATTTAACACTTAACAATTAGTTCACAGAATAGATACTGAACACATATATTAAGCAAAAATAATTACACGATATATCCCGGATATTACATCCTTCCCCCCTTAAAAGGATTCTGTCCTCAGAATCTCTTAAGAAAATAAATGAGGGTACTTTTCTCTCATATCACTTTCCAATTCCCAGGTTGACTCTTCAACCTTTGGGTTTCTCTTCAACCTTTGGGTTTCTCCATAACACTCTTACTAGCTTCACCACTTTATTTCTCAATACCTTTTCTCTTTTCTCTAAAATTTCTATCGGACTCTCTACATATAACAAATCTGCCTGAAGCTCTATTGGCTCATATTCTATTACATGCCTGGAGTCTGGATTATACTTCTTAAGCATCGATACGTGAAAAACATTGTGAATGTGCTCCATGTGCGGAGGTAACGCCAATTCGTAAGCTACTTTGCCAACACGCTTTAGAATCTCAAAAGGTCCGACATATCTTGGGCTCAGCTTTCCTTTCTTTCCAAACCTCGTTAGTCCCTTCCACGGTAATACTTTCAGTAATACCAAGATTCCTTCTTCGAGTTCCGTGTCTTTCCTTGACTGGTCTACATATTTCCTTTGACGGCCTTGTGCTGCTATCAATCTTTTCTGGATTACTTCAACAACTTCCTTTGTCTGCTGTACCAATTCAGGTCCAAGTATTTTACGTTCTCCTACCTCGTTCTAATATACTGGAGATCTACAATTATGTCCATAAAGGGCTTCATAGGGTGGCATCCCAATACTAGCGTGATAACTGTTGTTATAAGAAAACTCTACGAGAGGTAAATGCTCGTCCCAGCTTCCTTTGAAATCAATAGCACAAACACGTAACATGTCCTCTATTGTTTGAATCGTTCTTTCACTTTGGTCGTCCGTCTGGGGGTGATAAGCCGTACTCATATTCAATCTCGTTCCCAAACATTCTTGAAAACTTTTCCAAAATCTTGAATTAAATCTTGGATCTCGATCAGGTACGATAGACACAGGAACTCCATGACGAACTACAATTTCCTTTAGGTACATATGGACCAACTTGTCGAGCGAAAATCTTTCATTTATAGGCAGAAAATGAGTTGACTTGGTAAGTCTATCCACTATAACCCAAATGGTATCATGATTAGCCCTTGTCCTTGGTAATCCCACTATGAAATCCATGGCAATATGTTCCCACTTCCACTCTGGAATTTCCAATGGCTGTAGCAATCCACTTGGTCTTTGATGTTCGGCTTTAACTCTCTGACATGTATAACATCTGCTAACCCATTCCGCAATTTCCCTCTTCATGTCTGGCCACCAATAATTCTCTTTTAAATCTCTGTACATCTTGGTACTTCCTGGATGGATTGGATACCTTGAATTATGAGCTTCCTGTAAAATTTCATTCTTCAGTTCCATCATCGGTGGAATCCAAATTCTTGAAGAAAACCTAAGAATACCTTGATCGTCCTTTTGCGTGCACAATTCTTCACCTACCAAACGATTTATATCTTGATCCATTACATTTTCTTGACATTTCTTTATTTTCTCTAACAACTCCGGCTGGAAAGTCATACTGTACATTTTTGCTTCATCAGGCTTGCAAACTTTAATCTCCAATTCCAGTTTCTGAAATTCCTTATATATCTCTTCAGGTACTGATAACACATTTAACTTTTCCTTCCGACTTAACGCGTCTGCTACAATGTTCGCTTTACCGGGATGATAATTAATCGAGCAATCGTAATCCTTGATCAATTCTAACCATCTCCTTTGCCTCATATTAAGTTCCTTTTGTGTGAATATGTACTTTAAGCTTTTGTGATCCGTGAAAATCTCGCACTTTTCTCCATACAGATAATGTCTCCAAATTTTTAAAGCGAAAACTATGGCTGCTAGCTCCAAATCATGAGTAGGATATTTCTATTCGTGTGGTTTCAGTTGCCTTGACGCATACGCAATCACCTTATCGTGTTACATTAGAACACATCCTAGTCCTTTCTGAGAAGCATCGCTATAAATTACGAAATTCCCTTGATCGTCTGGAAGTGACAAAATGGGTGTGGTGATTAATCGTTGCTTTAGTTTCTGAAAACTCTCTTCGCACTTGTCATTCCATATAAACTTTTCACTCTTTCGTGTAAGCTTTGTCAATGGTGTTGCAATCCTTGAAAAATTTTGAACGAATCGACGATAATATCCAGCTAATCCCAAGAAACTTCTTACCTCGGTGGGTATTCTCGGTCTTTCCCAATTTGTAATTGCCTCGATCTTTGCTGGGTCCACTTTGATCCCTTTGTTACTAACTATGTGTCCTAAGAGCTGAACCTCCTGTAACCAAAACTCACACTTCGAGAATTTAGCATATAATTTCTTTTTCCTTAAAATCTCCAAAGCTGTTCTTAAATGTTCTGCATGATCCTCTCCCGTTGTTGAATAAATTAAAATATCATCTATAAACACAATAACGAACTTGTCCAGATACTCCTTGAAAATTCTATTCATCAGGTCAATAACCGCTGTCGGGGTATTGGTCAATCCAAAAGACATCACTAAAAATTCGTAATGTCCATACCTTGTTCTGAAAGCTGTCTTCGGTATATCTTCTGGCTTAATCTTTAGTTGATGATATCCCGATCTTAAATCAATCTTGGAGAAGTACTTGGCTCCCTTCAGTTGATCAAACAAATCATCAATTCTGGGTAACAGATACTTGTTCTTGATTGTAAGCTTGTTGAGTTCCCTATAGTCAATGCACAGTCTCATGCTTCCATCTTTCTTCTTAACAAATAATACCGGTGCACCCCACGGGGACACACTGGGTCTGATTACTCCTTTTTCTAACAGCTCTTGCAATTACTTCGCTAGCTCTTTCATCTCAACGGGTGTCATTCTATACGGGGCCTTGGATACCGGTTCCGTTCCAGGTGCTAAGTCGATTGCAAACTCAATTTCTCTATCTGGAGGAAGTCCTGGTAACTCGTCGGGAAACACGTCTGGAAATTCATTCACTACTGGAATATCTTCAAGTTTCGCTGGCTCTTGACTCCTATCAATCACATATGCCACGAAATGCTCGCATCCTTGTCGTAATAACTTCTTAGCTTAAATCATCGTTAAGAACTTCTTTAATTGTTTATGACCCTTGAACGCTACTATTCTTTCGTCTGGCGTTTTCACCATTACCTTCTTATTTCGACAATCTATCTGGGCATCGTGCTTAGATAACCAATCCATTCCTAATATAACGTCAAATTCTCCTAACTTACACGGTATCAAATCTACACAAAATTTACTACCAGAAATCTCAATCTCACAACTCTCACAAACTTGATTAACAGATACTCGTTCTTGATTTGCCAATTCCACAGTCATTATTTCAATTAAATATTCAACTGGGCAATTTAACTTACTAACAAAATCTTGTGAAACAAACGATCGAGTTGCTCCCGAATCTATTAACACTTTGGCACATAAAGAATTCACATTAAGTGTACCTGCCACGACATCCGTATCCTGGATAGCATCCTTCACAGACCTGTCAAAAACTCTAGCCCTCGGAGTCTCATTTACTGCTGGGGTAGATCCCATAATCCTCAATGCATTACTGACTGGGGCTGGTGTCTTGAAATTCCCTGGCTATATGTCCGGGCTTTCCACATTTAAAGCACGTAAATCCAATGGCTGGAACCTTCACTGCTGGATTCCGGATAGGCTGATCCTTATTTGCTGGCTCTCTTGCTGGCGGATTTCGGCACTCCCTTGAATAGTGCCCTTTCTGATTGCACTTGAAATAAACTACATTCAACTTATTACAAACTCCCCCATGCTTCTTCCCACATACTTGACAATCTGGAAAAGTTAATCTCAACTGATTTGACTGATTCGTATTAACTGGACGGTTGCCCTGGCTTCCGTCGCTTGCATTTTGTCTCCTGAAATTAAAATTCCTCCCTGGCTGAAACTTGCCCTTCTTAAAATTTGGAAACTTCCCTGGTTGTGACTGACCTTCATTCCCTTCAAATTTCCTTTTCTTGCTTTCTTTCTCCTTCTGTGACATCTCACTCTCTGTCTCTGCGATCATAGCCTTCTGTCAACTCCTGCGTAAGTATCTAATTCAAAAATGGCTACCTTCCCTCTGATCCATGGTTTCAAACCTTGCTGGAATCTTTTAGCCTTCTTTCTGTCAGTATCCACATACGATGGCACATGCCTTGACAATTCCTCAAACTTGCTATCATAATCTGTCACCAACATGTTTCCTTGCTTTAGTTCTAAAAACTTCAACTCCATCTGATCCTGGACAAACTGAGGGAAATACTTTTCTAAAAACAATTCCTTAAACCTTTCCCAACTAATAACATATGTACCTTCCTTTACTTTCACTAAGGCAAATGCCATCTCCCACCATCTCCCACCAATAGGTGGCCTCATTCTTCAAATAGTAACTTGCAAACTCAACCTTCTGTTCTTCCTTTACTTTCACTAAGGCAAATGTCCTTCTCTATCTCCTTTAACCAAACATTTGCTTCAATCGGATCTAAGGAACACTTGAATTCTGGTGGGTTTACTGCCTGAAAAGTTTTGAAAGTTACCTGGGGATTGGTCTGTCTTTGTTGCTGTTGTGCCAGGTGAACTGTTTGTTGGGCCAAGATTTGAAGAATCTGGGCTATTGCTAGGTCTATGGGTCCTGGGTTTGCATTTTGTTTTGTATCATCTTGGTTGTTATTGTTGGTTTCTTCATTCTGGGTGTTGGTGCGGGTATTTCTTCTGGGAGGCATTTTCTGTAAAGAATCAAACAACTTATTTAGCTTTTAAATCAAATTCTTTGTAGAAAAGAAAAGTTTTGTAATACGAAAATATCTCCTTTTTGAAAACAGTTATAACTAAGTAAATTGCATGCTTCTTTACAGAATATAAACAGTTATGAAAAATAGGGTACATGGTATCATAGGGGTATAATTGGTGCAATAAATAAGGTAAAGTAAAACAGGTGCAGTAAAATGAATGACAATACTGGAAAGGAAAAGGTGTTGATATATATAGATCAAAAGTTTTGGGTAGTATAAGCGTAAAGACGCTTCGAAAGTAAAAATAAAAAGGGTACAACAACCTACTCACTAGTCAGCATAGCTAGTCTATAAATACAACTCAAAAGTCTACTAATACATACTACACACTACTGTACATACTACATAACCATCACAATACTGCTCAGCATTTCTGGATCTCTAACTCATGGCAAGTCTGGACCTCCAATCTCCTCAAGCTCCTCTAGAACCCACTTAGCCCACTTCACTAGGAAATCAGGGGTGATGTCCTCATGTGTAGCCTCAGCAATCCTCACTGCAGCTGCTCTACGAAATGCCTGAAGCCTCTCTCCGAGTCGCCTCTCACCACTCCCAACCTCTCTGGTGCGCATAATATGTAGTAACTCCTGAATCTGACCCTGTAGGAATCGCTGCTCCATAAGGCAAGCCTCAAACTGATGATATGGGACATGATAGGAAGAGAACAGGAAAGGTACTCTTGTAACTGAGTGACTGGTAAAGCCTGAATCAGCAGGTGGGGGTCCTCTGATAGGTGGCCTCATGCCTGGAGGTGGAATAGCCTGCAATGGTACGGGCTGCAACACAGGTGGAGGTAGTATAGCCAACACTAGTGGAACAACAGGACGTGGATCCGAAGACGGTACTCCAACTGAAGGCTCTGAGTGATCAGCTGATACGGGGATAAAAGAGTCGGCCATCGCTGTTGTCTGAAATCATATCGCAATATAAGAATCTCGAACCACGACGCGAATTACACTAATACCTGTTATACCGAAGCACTCAACCTCTCGACGTTCTATCTTTCTATTCCTTACTTCTAATCCTAACCCTCTACCCATTCCCGTCAACCTCGGCTTGTGTCAGTGACTTATAACCTGTAGCTCTGATACCAAACCCGTGGCGCCCTCCAAACCCGGGTCAGAAGTTTGGGGTCCACACACACACACCTTATTAATAACCTGCTTATAACAATGATAAAGATAATAATAATATGCAGTGACCCTACTTACCAACTACCACGGACCGCAACAGGTTAAAGTATGCACACAAGCCAAACACGCCTATTTATATTACAAACGTTCAAATTCCAATTATTCCAAACTCAGAACTGAGTATTAAACATTATTACAAACTTTTACAAACTTAAATTATTCCAAAAGAAGCCTACTAGCTTAGCTCGATCAACCAGAACCCCTAGCTCTCGCGCTGGACTGGGGATCCTCGGTACCAACCGGTTCCTTTTTAACTGGAAAGAATATAAACAACATCGCACAAATGAGCTAACTAGCTCAGCAAGTCACAATGACAAAACTGAGAATAATGATCATGAGGTAAATATGGTTATGATATCAAGTGAACAATGGATTATGATTTAGAATTGGATATTATATTTTTATTTTAAAAACCAAGGTTAGGCTGCTGATCAGTCACGCACTAACCCCGAGCAAAGCACACAGCACTGCTCTAACAACTGGATCCAAGGCACACATTGGCCTAACTTGACCATTATATGGTCTGACCACGAATCTGGTCCACAATTTTATAAAAACAATCCAATTCTACCATAATAACGAAATAATTAGTAATAAACCATGAACAGGATCATTAACAACAGTGGACGTTCAATAATGAAAATGGTTCCAATATGTATAAGGATCAATATGGCATTTCCAAAGCTTGGCTGTTAATTAGTAAAAGAATTGGATAACAAAGGAATCAACATTTCAGGGTTCCAAGGATTTGGTCTTTCAAAGCATAAGATACAATGGTTTGAATGTGTAAGCAATTTGGTTCAGTGTTTAATATTTAGTTTGTATGTATTTGTGAAGTAGTATCGTAAATTTGAGGTTCGTATTTGGGTATACAACAATCAGTGGTCTAGAAAGAATCAGGTTTACGACTCAAGATCAATAACTGGAATCAAGGTTTAAGGTTCAGTGCTTCAAAGCACTTGCAATGTAAAACAACAATATCAATCAATACAATATCTCGAGAAAGTTCAGAACATTTGCCTAGTACTAGCTTACTACACTGCACTCGCTTCCAATCACAACCGTCTTATTCCTCAACTACCTGTTTCCCTTTCCTACATCTTGCCTCTTCTGCTCACATATCATAAGCATCTATCAATATTTAACTCATACGATTCTATTCAACACATACTTCTATTTACCCTTCGTTTCACCCAAATCCGATTAATGGATTGAAAGTTACGTAATAGACAAGTAAATATCGAATATACAGACCGATAGTCAATCAACAAGTCACATATAACATAGAGCACGTCACATAATCAATAATATATCATTTATAAATAAGTCTCGGGTCATAAGCAAGCTTTCTGGTATTTAAAATGATTTTTAAAATATTTTTCGGAACTAAAACAGGTCGTTGGATCAATTTCGGAATAATAAACAGGGTTCGGTTGGCCAATTCGGGCTTTGAAACAATTTTATAATAATTATCGAGCCTTGGAAACAATTTAAAATAATATTTTAAAGCTCGAAACTATTTTCGGAATTTTTAAATTATTTTTAAATAATTAAATCCAATTAAATAATTAATTAAAATAAATTAATAATTAATTAATTAAATCAATTAATCAATTAATTTCCGAATTAATTGACCAATTAATCAATTAAAAATTAACTTAAATTAATTAACTAACTAATTCAGATTTATTTTTGAATTAAAAATAATATTTAGAATTAAAATAATAATTTTTGGAATTTTCAGAAATTAAAATCAAATTTTTATAATAAAAATAAATAGGAAATATGATTTTTGAATAATTTTAAAACAGGAATCCTATTTTTGAAAACTCTGGAAAGTTCAGGGACTGAACTTCATCGTTTTCAAAAGATGAGGTACTAAACTGCAATTTTGACAGGGGTCGCCGGAAAAACTTCGGAGATGGCCGGAGAATGCGTTCCCAGCATCCTCACCCCACCACAAGCTTCAGATAACATCTACAAACAACCAGGAATCGATTAATGTAATCAAAACATATCAATAACCCCAGACTTGGCCGGAAATTGGCCAAGAACATCGCCGGTTTCCGGCGAAACATCGAAAACTTAAAAAGACAACTCCCTACGATTCAAGCATCCTCTGTTAACGAGCTATATACCAATCGATTGCAAATTTCATAAGAAACATAATCCACTATAAATCATCAGCTAATAACCCCTAAATCAAAAAGCCCCAAATTTCAATTGAAAACATTCATACGGGTTATAAACCCTAATTTCAAAATTCGAAAATCAAACTCAATTTTGAAAATGTTATTGAACTCCAAATCAGACGTATGACATATGAAAATCATCAGGAAAACAAGCTCTACAACATGCAATCATCAGATCATACAAATAAACATCCGAACAAAAATTCATATTTTTAATAAAATTAATTCGAAAATAAATAATTTTTCAGAAAATAAACCTTGATTTATGCAATGATTTGGAACACAGAATCTGATAGAACACCTCAAGACCTTTGGATTGAGTACTCGAGCTTTGAAAACAGAGATCAATAACACCTTCGTTTTGCTGTTTGATTCTTGGAAGATTATATGAATATAGGGTTTTTCTCTGAATAAATTATATAATTAATTGTCTACAAATGATTTTGATACGAAATAAAATATGGGGAAAGACTATTTATAATTACGGAAAATTAGTATCCCATTGGATCATTCCGGATATAAAACGGTACGTTTATTTGTAAAAACTGGTCCAAACGGTATCGGTTTTCGGGACAGTTATCCAGATCAGTACAATTTGTACTGCGGTCTTGGTCTCAGCGCCTGGTTACACGTACTACGAGGTGATAATTGGGATAGTTTAATAAAAAGCTCCCGTTTATCGAAAATATGAGTTTTATTGAGTTATCGAAACGAATATTGTATCGAAAATGTTGCGCCGGGACCCGCGCAAGGACAAACCGTACACCGGATCGAAAAAGTCGAAACATGGAATATGCTCGGAATATTACAATTAGGTTAGGAAGGAGTTTTCCGAAGAGTTTCGGGTTCCAAAAACGTAACAACGGATGACGTCAGGTTGGTTCCCGTTTTTATAAAATAGATTTTAAATACCCGGAAAAAGATTTTATAAATTTCATATGATCCTAATAAATCCATAAATCAACATAAAAATAATTCGGAAGATATGACAATTATCTATATATTATTTTGGACATATAAAAATTAAAATACTCAATTAATCATATTTTTAAACATCCAAACGCATTTAACACTTAACAATTAGTTCACAGAATAGATACTGAACACATATATTAAGCAAAAATAATTACATGATATATCCCGGATATTACAATTAGGGCCTTAAGTTTATTTAGGAGTATTAATTTTACTACTATAAATAGCCTAATTTTTATTTAATTATTTTTTAATTATTAACTAAAAAACAGAAATTAATTGATTTTCTCTGCAAACCGGGTTGGGAAGAACCAAGTCGGGTCGAGGAATTAAACTTTGATTTTGATCGGATTTCTTCACCAAATCAAGCACATCAAGTACTCAAATCAAAGGTTTTGATCTGTTCTTTCTATTTTTGATATTAATTTCATATTTTAATGCATCATTTTTGATTTTCGATTTCTAGGGTTATGTTCGAATTAGGCCTTTTTCATTTCAGGATTATTTTGATGTTTTGATGATTGATATAACTTTGTTAGATGATTTACAGTCGATTCATGGTGTTTAATTGATTAAACGATGTCTGTATCGTGATTCACGATTATTAGGGTTTATACTGAATTTTCAAATTACAACTCAATGTTTTCTGTGAATCTTTGGTTCCTGAAAGGTTAGGGCTTTGATTGTATATGTTCTTAGCTTTGATTTGCACTATAGAACGTTAAGTTTCGTTTACAGAATCAAAAAATAGGATTTTGGCCGGAGTTTAGGTCGGTGTTTGATCGATTTTGGCCGGAGAAGTTGTTACAGGGATGATTTTGTTGAACAAATGGTTGGACTGAGTTGTTGATGTGATTTGGAATGAAAAAGCACCCAAAAACCGTACCAAACGGTGCTGATTTGGGCCTGTAATTAATTCACCGGAATCCGGTGAAGTCGCCGGATTCTGGAAAAATCTGGTCATGTTCTTCATGACCCGGATTGTGACCTGGTTGACCCGTTTGGTTAACCCGGGTTTGATCTGTTTCTGTCAGGATTTGATTTCTGACAGATGTTTCTGGGAATTAATTTTATTTTTATTTTATTTTAATTATAAAATCAGTTTATTTATTTTATAAATTAATTAATTATTTATTTAATTAATTGATTTATATTATAAACAATTCTGAATTAATTTCTAAAAATCAGATTGAATTATTTTCTTAATTATTTATTATTTAATTATTATTTAATTATTATATATTATTTATTTAAAAATGATTAATTATTTTGATAATTAATCTAATAATTTTTAATAAATCATAATAAATTCATTTTAATTCCATAAATTATAGAAAAATCATTTTTAATTCTGATTTTTCTTAAATAATTATTTAAAAATTATTGTAGGATTTTAAAATTAGTAATAATTAATTATATTGAATAATAAATTAAATTATCAGTGTTTAATTGATAATAATTAGACCGTTAGTCCGATTCGAGCGAAACGAAAGCCCTTTGACTCAGGAAAATGAATTCTTTCCATTAAAAATAATATTAAAATATAATTTCTTCTAGAAATTAGTTGACCTTGTTACTTGTTTTATTGTCAGTCGAAATACGTGCCGAGACGAATCCGAAAAATTCTGGAAAAATGGGAAACGAGTCAGATAACGATCAGTTGAGCGATCAGCGAGTCGATGTTGATTCTAAAAATTATTTTAACTATAAAAATGACTATGTGCTTATGTGTATTATGTGGTTAATCGAGTCTTACTTGTTAATAAATAATATATGAGTCAGTCATAAGTGCATGGGTAGACGTAAGGAACGTTATGAAGTCGATTCAAGATGCAATTGAAGTATGAAATGACTAAATCAGTCTATTTCTCTAACAGAAGCTAAGCCAGCAAGGCAGGTTGAGTCGGTAATAGACGAAGGTGACGCATTTGCAGTAAGTCACTGCAGAAGGCAAGTTTTTCCCATATTCTACTTTAAAAATAGTGACATTTCTTCAGATGCTTATCACGTTTGCACTCTTTTGATTCTTGTGCATAATCACTAATACACACTTAATATTCCTTTATTCATATTTCATTTCGATTCTTGATTTCTCAGTTTCCTTGAATTCTTGATTCATAATTCATTGGTTACACATTGATATTGATATATTCTGGTGATTAGAATATATCAAAGCATACCGATTATTCTGGTTGTTAAGCGATGGACTGGATAATGATATTTTGGGGATTGAGTGTGTCTTAATCCCGAGGACCGGGATATGACTGGTGCCTCGATATGGACCTGTAGTGCCTGGGTACCCGACTGGATCTATATATGGAGATATAGATCTACATTATATTCTGACTGATCAGCAGAATATAGATGCGAACTTGTGTCCAGTTTAGTTCATTTGTACTCGCCAGTGATGGCCTTTTTTTCTATTCTCGTGGGGTTATATCTTTGCAGATATACCCGGGATTGCGGTTTTATTTAAATTGATTTAACACTGTTTATATTTTGTGGACTTGTTGAGCAATTTTTGGCTCACCCTTTTTGTTGTTATTCACCTTATTGTTTTAATTAAGAAGGAATATGAAACCCATCAGGACTCTAGTGGTAAAGAAGCGGGTCAAGCCTCAGGATCCTCTCATACCCAAGGTGTTGATCTCAATCCAGGAAGAAAGCTTTGAGTTGCCCGAGCAGGTGGAGTGTAGATAGTTAGTGTGTGTGTTTGAATAAAAGATGAACTTAGTTTTAAAATTGAATAGACAATTGTTTGTAATAAAAAGAGTTTGTGAGATTCTGAATTTTGGTTTGTAATAAAGTAGTTAGAGATTCTTGTTTTCATACTTCAACCTAAAAAGATTCTGGTTAGTGTTAAAGGGGTTTAGTTTCATTTCTTTATTAATTGTTAATCAGATTGTACAGGTTTGGAGATTAGCTAGTAACCCCCAAACTTATACCCCGGGTCTGGAGGGCGTTACATAGCGTGTTAATTTCTATTAAAGCGACAGGTAATATAGAAGTTTAGAACTTACCATGCTAGCATAGGTTCATGTATTTGTTATGCATAATTTGTAGGTAATTTTAACCATTTTACTTGCCCTATGTAATCACGATAGATAACTTGCACATTAAACCGTATGTTTTCAATTTTTTTATAGATATATAAGGACTAAGCATAATTGTTGTCTATTAAACTTCTATCTCTTTTGTGGATGCTTGGTAGTAGGGTATTCGTACAACGAAAGTTGGCGTTTACTAGTTTCGTGTTATCTGATTAGTGTCATCACCATTACATGCTAAGGTTAAGAACAATAAGGCTATTGAATGAAGTATTTAATGAGGTTAGAATCCCATGTTTGTTATATATAGTAATTCAACCTCAATTTTCTTAGTTAATGTTATTTAGTATAATCTCTTAGTTTAATCAAAACTCAATTTGTTATTTGTCTTAGCATTGAGCGATAACCATACATTGTTGCATAGGTGCATAAATTGAACTTAACCTAAACCAGTCTTTGTGGAAATGAATCTAATTTATATCTTATACTACTTGCGAACGCGTATACTTGCGTGAATTTTAGCGTGTGTTTTCGCCCTAACATAGGTATGAAGAAATCAAGGTGCCTATCATGAAGATACATGAATATCCAATCTGGAAAGTCAGGATGGCCATGTATTTGGAAGCCACGGATCCTGAATATATAAACAAGATCTATGATGGTCCTCATAGATCAATGAAGGTAGTTGTTTCAGCTTGCAGGAGAACCAGAGAAGATGATAGACAAAGACATGAAGGACTACTCTCCTGAAGATATCTCATCTATCATGAAGGATGCTAAGATCAAATATATCATGCACAACAGTCTTGATAGTGTTATGTCCAATAGAGTCATTGGATGTAAGACAACAAAAGAGATATGGGATGCTTTAGAAGTAAAGTGTCAAGGTATAACTGCTATAAAGAAGAACAGGAGGACAGTACTTACTCAAGAATATGAGCACTTTGACTCAAGGGACAATGAGTCGTTAACTGAGATCTATGACAGATTTTAGAAGCTGCTGAATGACTTATCCCTTGTCAACAAAGAATATGACTTGGAGGACTCAAACTTTAAGTTCCTACTTGCTCTCCCTGAAAAGTGGGACTTTAAAGTCACATGAATAAGGGATAACTATCAACTTGATAACACACCTCTAGATGAGATCTATGGAGTTCTGAAAACTCATGAACTAGGGATGGAGCAAAGAAGCAAGAGGAAAGGATCTAAATCTAGGGCTGAGCATAAATTAGCCAACCCGACCGAAACCGTCCAATCCAACCCGACCAAACCGAATTTTACGGTTTACTAATGGTTTGGTTCGGTTTCGAATTGACATTTTAAAAACCGATTTTTTTCGGTTTGGTTTCGGTTTTTACCTCCAAACCGACTGAAATAACCGAATTGAACCGCATATTTAGAATGAAATATTAATATACATATATTAGTAATGTGTAATTAATAATAAATTTACAATTTGTAACATATGTGTAAACTAAAACATATAAAAGAATTAATCAAGTATTTTATTCTAAGATATTAATATCTATTTATGTGTTATATTTTCATTATTTTTATTTTTATTCAGTAAAAGTATGAGAGTTGGTCGCATCTTTCTCGTCTTCTTACCTTTTTTAATTTCTCAAAGTCATACTTTTTATATATTCTTTTTGAATATGATTATAATAGAAAATATAATTCTATAATATGATACAAACTTTCAATTCTTATTTACAAGTTCAAGTTCAAGTTTAATTTAAATTTTAACTTTTTTATAAAAAAATGGTTAAAACCGAAACCGAACCGAACCGAACCGTTTTAAACGGATTGGTTTGGTTTGGTTTTTTTACATAACGGTTTGGTTTCGGATTGGAATTCAGGGAAACCGCTAATTTCGGTTTGGTTCGGTTTGGACCCTCCAAACTGCCCAAACCGATCGATACTCACCCCTATCTAAATCTAGACCAGTTGCACTCAAGGTTGAAGAGATGCCAAAGGAGAAAGCTAGGAAAATCTACTCCAAAGGGAAAGACATGATTGCAAAGTTAGATACCGAATCATCATATTCTGATGATGACTTAAATAATGATACTGAATCAAATACTGACAATGATCATAACAACAATGAAGACATGGATCAAATGGTTGCCCTACTGGTTAAAAGCTTCTAGAAGATGGTCTACAAGAACTTCAAGAAAGGGAGAAAATTTTTCAGAAAAGATTTAAGTTCCTCAAACTCTGATAAGAGGAACAACATGAGAAATACTAATGGGAAGGAATCTATATCTGAAAAACATGACAAATCAAAAGAGAGATGTTACAACTGTGATGGAATTGGACACTTTACAGCTGACTGCAGAAAACCCAGAGCTGAGATGAAACAAGCCTTGATCTCAAGGAAAAGAAATGATAAGTGGAATTTATATCCACTTAGAACACTTCGTAAAGGCTCAAATTGGTGATTTGTACTCAAGTTATTTATGTTTTTGATGTGTTTTTGATGTGTTTTGCATTTCAGAGTATATTTAGAATAATGAATAGATTTTACATTATTTCAATGCTAAAAGGGTGTTAGGATGGAGCCTCGGGAGTTAGCACGAAAGAAACCAACAATTGAAGTCAAGGAAACAAGAAAAATCAGAATTTCCAGAAGGTCGGGGCGGCCGCGCTAGTCTTGGGAGCGGCCGCGCCCATTTGTCAGAAAGCGAGCTCGCCCACGCTGGTATGCGGAGCGGCCGTGCTGGGTCGGGATTGCAGAATCCTGATTGCAATATAATAATGATTTTTCAGACTCCGGATCGTATCGGGTTTATATATAAATCCTTTTGAAGATGTTTTTGATAACAAGGAGAAAAAGGAGAGAGCAGTAAGAAGACCTAATAGCACAATACAATGAAGGAGAAGAAGATCTTGTTTTTACTTGTGATTCTTTGCTTAAGTTGTAATGTTGGATGCTTGTTTTCTTATTAGTTTGAACCTTAAACTCTTGTTAACGTACTTTTGATTATTATTCAGTTTATAATGATCTAGCTTTTATACCATGCTTTCATTGGAACCCATGGTGACGATGAGTTCGGTTATGAACTAATCGTTATTGTGGGGTTTTAACAGATTTACTTATGGATTTCTATAGTTAATTTATTTCAATATCTTGGTGTGTGGTGATTGATTGATATCCTAGTATTGGTTGTGCTTATTCAGTCATATGTGCGTAGCTAACATAAAAGATAACGTGTTAATCTCTATTGAAGCGAAAGTGAATATAGAGGTTTAGAACTTGCCATGCTAGCATAGGTTCATGTATAATTGTTATGCATGATTCGTATATAATTTTAACCATCTTACTTGCCTTATATAATCACGATAGATAACTTGCGCATTAAACCGTTATGTTTTCAAATTCTATAGACATATAGGGTCTAAGCATAATTATTGTCTACTTAACTTCTATCTCTTTTGTGGATTTCTAGTAGTAGGGTATTCGTGCAACGAAAGTTGGCGTTTACTAGTTCCGTGTTATCTGATTAGTTTTCATCACCATTGCATGCTAAGGTTAGGAACAATGACTTTGAATGAAGTATTAAATGAAGTTAGAATCCCATGTTTGTCTCATATAGTTAATTCAATCACTTTTATTCTTAGTTAGTTGCATGTTAGTTTAATCATAGTTATAAACATCTCAACTTGTTATTGTCTTAGTATTGAGCGATAGGCATACCATTGTTGCATAAGTGCATAATCTTAAGTTAACTAAAAAGAGTCTTTATGGGTACGAATCTGATTTATATCTTATACTACTTGCGAACGCGTATACTTGCATGTAATTTTAGCACGTGTCTTCGCCCTAACAAGAAACTGGGATGATTCATCAAATTCAGATTATGGAGTCAATTATGCTCTCATAGCAAAATCTGATGTTGAGGCTGACAATGCTGAATTAAAGGTACCTCAGACTACTCTTGCTTTTGATACTGATGATATTCAGAGTTAAGATTATTTCTTGAGTCTCTGCATGTTAGTTTTAGGGATCAAACCTTAGAGAATAATGGAATCAAGAGTGAAAACTATATGCTAAAGAAAAGGAATGATCACCTAGAAATTGAGTTACTTTCCATGCTAGAAATTCAAAAAGAAAGAGATAATGTTGTTTATATTAAGGAAAAATTGTTAGAAAAACTATGCTTATCTAGAGAAGGAGCTAGCAAAAGAAAGAAAAGTCATTAAACTTTGGACTAACTCAGGAAAGTCAACTCGGGATATTTTAGAGAATGGCTGTTGGGGATCAGGATTAGGATATTCAGCTAGATCTAATTCTGATAAGAAAAGTGGAAAAGAAACTGAGAGAACAGAACCAATAAAAACTGATAGCAAGGTCAAACTGAAAAAGGTTCAAATAAATACCATTAATTTTAATCCTAGTGTTTTAACACTGTTAAGTCAATCCATGAGGAAGGTACAATCTCAGCACCTAGATCAAATTTAATTACTGATAAGAGTGAACAAGTTCATACAACATCAGTAAATATTGGTTCAATGACTCAGAAATAGCTTAAGCAAAAGCTGAAGGATCTTCACATGAAAGACAAGAGGAAAAGGTCTAGGAAAAATAGGAATTCAAGGTAGGTGTTAATAAGAATGGAAATTATGTAACCCTTCCTAATGCACCTAGAAAGACCTGTTCAAACTGTGGTAGCACTAATCATCTTGCTAATTCTTGCAAGAAGAATTAAAAGATAAATGTTGTTCCTTCTAAATCAGAGTTTAGGAATAGAACAGTTAGATATAAACCACATAGTCCTTGTTTTCATTGTGGTAGTGTATGGCATTCTATTTATACATATAAAGAGTATCACAACTTGTATTATGATTATTATAAATTGAAAACCTCTTTAATTAAAGCAAAATTTGTTTCGGCATGTATAAATACTGATAGTAAGGATGTTAACATAAACTCTGATAAAAAGTCTTCTGCCGCATATGTTAACAAACTTAAAAAGGCCAAAGGATCCAAGAAAGTATGGGTCCTTAAAAACACTGACTGATTCAAATTACTGATTGCAGGGTGACAGGAGGAATGCTCTAGTCTTGGACAGTGGATGCTCAGGACATATGACTGGTTATAAATCCCTGTTATCAGAATTTGAGGAGAAGGCTAGCCCAAGCGTTTCTTATGGAGATGGCAACTTAGGAAAAATCTTGGGATGTGGCAAAATCAAAGTTGGAAATATCATCATCGACAATGTAGCTCTAGTTGCAGGACTCAAGCATAATCTGATCAGTGTGAGTCAAATCTGTGATAGAGGTTACCATGTCAACTTCTATGAGGAGCATTGTGAAATTGTCAGTAAGTCCGATGGCAAGATTGCAGTGACTGGTGTAAGACTTGGTAGTTTATATGAAGCCAGGGTCTCCACAAGTATTGATAATTCAAAAGTTTTTCTACTGAGTAGAGCATCTATGGAAGACAGCCGAAACTGGCATAAAAGACTTTCTCACCTCAATTTCAACAATATCAATGAACTTTTGAGGAAAGATCTTGTAAGAGGATTTCCCAATGCAGTTTTTACTCCTGATGCCTTATGTGACTCATGCCAGAAAGCCAAGAAAAGAAACACTTCTTTCAAGAGTAAAACTGAATCCTTCATTCTTGAACCATATCATCTACTTCATATTGATCTCTTTGGTCCAGTGAATGTTATGTCAATTGGCCTGAAGAGGTATGCACTCGTAATTGTTGATGAATATAAAAGATACACATGGGTCTATTTTCTGCACACCAAGGATGAATCTCCATCCATTCTTCTTGATCATGTGAGGGAGCTGGAAAAAGGGTCAACATACAAAGTGAAGATCATCAAAAGTGATAATGGATCTGAATTCAAGAATAGCTCTATGAAAGAGTTCTGCAAACTCAAGGGGATAAAATAAGAGTTTTATGCTCCTGAAACTCCATAACAAAATGGAGTTGTTGAAAGAAAGAATAGAATTCTGATAGAAGCTACAAGAACCATGCTAGAGGAAGCAAGATTGCCTACCTACTTTTGGCCTGAGGTTGTGCAAACTGCTTGCTTTACAAAAAATGCAACATTGATCAACAAGCATGGAAAAACACCATTTGAGATGGTAAAGGGAAAGAAGCCAAATTTGAAGTTCTTTCATATTTTTGGTTGTAAGTGTTTTGTTCTCAAAACTCATCTGGAGTAGCTGACCAAGTTTGATCTGAAAGCTGATGAAGGAATTTCTGTGGGATATCCATTATCCACAAAAGTCTTCAAAGTTTATAATCTGAGAACAAGAACAATCATGGAATCTATACATGTATCTTTTGATGACAAGAAGATAACAGGTCTAGAAGATGCAGATGACCATGACAAATTGAGATTTGAAAATGAAGTACCTTATGTTGAACTTTTAAGTCCTGACTCTGATATAGTAAGTCCTGATATCACTCAAAGCTCTGAGGTACCACAAAATAGTGGAAATACTTCTAACACTGAAGCATATGTTGAGGGGGAACAACATGACTCAAATCCAGAGACTACCACAAGTGATTCAACTCAAGGAACATCAATAGCAAGATCATCAGAGTCATCTTCCTCAAACTCTGATGAGTCAAATACTGATAATAATGGGAACACTGATTCAGGGGGAGCACTAGGAAATAATAGTGGTACTAATCAAAGAAATAATAGAGAATTCATGGATCAAGGGGGAGGTTCGTCTTTAAGAATTCAACTTCCATCAGCAAGAAAATGGTCTAAGTCACACACACCTGACTTAATCATTGGAAACCCTGACAGTGGTGTAAGAACAAGAAAATCCACTCAGAAATGAATGTCTCTACCATTATATTCTATCTCAAACTGAACCTAAGAAGGTTGAAGAAGCTCTGCAAGATGCTGACTGGGTTACAAAAATGCAAGAGGAACTCAATGAATTTGAAAGGAACAAAGTCTGGACTCTTGTGCCAAGACCAAAGAACAGATCTGTAGTTGGCACAAAGTGGGTGTTCAGAAACAAAACTGATAGTGAGGGGATTATTAAAAGGAATAAAGCAAGACTGGTTGCAAAGGGTTACTCACAAAAAAGGCATTGATTATGATGAGACATTTGCTCCAGTTGCAAGGCTTGAGGCAATTAGAATTTTTCTTGCCTATGTTGCTCACAAGAAGTTTAAGGTGTTACAAATGGATGTGAAAAGTGCATTCTTAAATGGAGAACTCGAAGAGGAAGTTTATGTTGAACAGCCTTCAGGGTTCCTTGATCCAAAGTATCCAGATCATGTCTACTTACTGGATAAAGCACTCTATGGACTGATGCAAGCTCCAAGGGCCTGGTATGAAACACTTGCTCTATTTCTGCTAGAGAGTGGTTTTATAAGAGGTACAATTGATAAAACTCTCTTTTATAAATACCATATTAAGGACTTATTATCAGTACAGATATATGTTGATGATATCATTTTTGGATCTCCCAATGATAAACTTTGTGAGAGATTTGCAAAGCTAATACAATCCAGGTATCAAATAAGTATGATGGGAGAACTGAGTTATTTACTGGGGTTATAAGTTAAACACACTGATGAAGGAATCTTCATAAATCAATCCAAATACACTAGGAATCTACTCAAAAGATTTCGAATGCAAGACTGTTCAACTGCATCAACTCCCATGGCCACTGCAACCAAGTTATATTTAAATACTGGTTTTTCAGTAGATATAACTAACTACAGAGGTATGATTGGCTCACTCTTATATCTGACTCCTAATAGACCTTATATCATGTATGCTACTTTTCTTTGTGCAAGGTTCCAAGATGATCCTAGAGAACCTCATCTATTAGTTGTGAAGAGAATTTTTAAGTATCTTAAAGGTACCATGAATCTGGGAATATGGTATCCTAGAGATTCATATTTTAAGCTAATTGGATATTCAGATGTTGATTTTGCAGGATGCAAAATAGACAGGAAAAGCACTTCCGGAAGCTGCCAATTTCTTGGTGGCATATTGGTTTCTTGGTATAGCAAGAAACAAAAGTCAATTTCCACATCAACTGCAGAAGCAGAATACATTGTTGCAGGAAGTTGTTGTACTCAGATTCTATGGATGAAGAATCAGCTACTGGATTATGAGTTAGACTATTCTTCTATTCCTATATATCGTGATAATCAAAGTGGTATTGCAATGACAGGAAATCCAGTGCAGCATTCAATGACTAAGCACATCAACATCAGGTACCATTTCATAAGGGAACATGTGGAAGCTAGTACAGTGGAATTGGTCGTTGTTCCAACAGATCAGCAAGTAGCAGATATATTCACCAAACCTCTATGTAAAGTTACTTTCACAAGATTGGTGAATGAATTGGCAATGATATTAGGACAATTCTCAAACTCTGATAATTAAGACTGCTGATATTTTTAAAGCATGGTATCTTATTATGTGTCAGTACTTATTATATACTAGTTCTTGTGCTAAATAATGATGCCATGATAACATGCAAATTGTGCTAAATGATCTTATGTGAAAACTGGATGTTGAACTACTGATTATGCGCATATGCTCTGTTATTAGTTAAACTTGCTTTGACTAATAGGTTTTGTTAGTAGATGTTAAATCCTGATATTGGTCAAACCAGTTTTGACTGTATAATCCTGATAGACGTAATTAAAATATTGATAATGATCAAAACATGACCGACTGTTATACTTCGTTGAATATTTTGAATCTATTCGGAATAAATGGTTATGCAGTATTTTTAATTAATTAGTGAGTCGGTGGAATATCTTTTAATTGCTTAAATGGGTTAGCTATTGTTGCAAGTATCTAGTAATACTTGAGTATTTACATTGGGAATAGGAATCTGAAGAGAGAGATTAATTTTTGTTTTCCTAGATACGTGTAATCGTGTATTTGCATTATGGTTAATTATTACATGGTTAACCAAAGAGTCCCTTCAGTTTTTAAACCTCTCTGCTATAAATATAACCTCCACTCTCAAAACTTCTCACTGTCTTTCTCATACTCAACTCATCATTTTCTCAATATTTCATTCACAACTTCACTAAAAAAATGGTTCAACCCCAATTTTACACACGAAGCGGTGGATGCTATCTGCCGATCTTTAATCCTAGTGATGAAAAGGTGTACTTTGATCCATACGGACTTAAGGTTCATATTGGTGGTGAAGTCTACCACCCAACTGAAGTTCCAAATTCAGTCTATGATCATCTCTCTTGGGATGATCAGTTGGAACTACATTTCTTCACCGGAGAAGTTCTTCTTAAAGAAGAACTTCGTGCTGAACTAGCAAAACGTGCTCGTCAAGCAGCTCTTGAGCTGAAAGAGAATATTATCTCTCTTGCAGGCACAATGAGTATGATTTATCATCGCAGGGTGATAAGAGCGGAGCAAGCAGCAAAGAGGCAAAAGAAGTCCGAGTAATTAGATTGTATTAGGATTTTATGTTTAAAATTTTATGAAATCTTGTACTCGGCTTCTTAATTATCAATAAAAATATATGGCCTTCTTTGACTCTTTATGTGTTATGAATACTTGTTTACTATCTTGTGTGTGCTTGAATGCTTTTAACTGTTGATATATAAATCAGTAATGCATGCTTAATTTCAGATGTTTTTAATAGTGCATGTGAATAAACTAATATCTGTTTAAGTTCATGTGATCACTTCAGTACAGATTGAGCACATTACAGGAGGTTACTATTGTTAAAGAAGAAATTTATGAAAGATTTAATTCTTAGTCAATAAGGATTATTATCTTTGAGTGTTGCATTCGATTCAAATTCTTTGAAACTTTCTTTTTCTCATCAAGAAAGTTTTTCACACTCGTTTCTTAACATTACACATCTTATATCTTAAATTTCTTCTCACAGTTGAAACACTTGAATCCTTTTCTCGAATGTTGCCAAAAATAAAGTGACATAATTCTTGAATTGTGCTCACCACTCAGAAACAACATTTAGTTGGTTAGAGACTACTTGATGAGGTAGATCTTAATGATACTAACATAGACACAGAGATTTTATCAGTTTTTATTGAAGACTCTGTGATAGCTTTTAATAAGCACATTCAAGTGTTAGTTCTATACAAGAAGAACAAGGTGATCATGGTACATGACAGTAACCTGATCAAATCCTCTCCAATTCAAATGGAGGTTCTCATTATTGATGAACAACAACTATCATAACCACAATATCAACTATGAGCTTAATTGTGAATTCACAAGGTATAAATATTGTTATTATTTTATTAACATTTATTCTAAATACCGATTCAGTGTTTTCAACATGTATTTTTCATGATATAAATCATGTTGGTATGGCTACTTCTAGACCTTATTTAAGGACTACATCTAGTTATATGACCACATATCACCCTTCTTTAGCCACCTCTTATTTCTGTAGGACAATCTTTCTGAGCCTTTTTCTGTGAGTTGTGTGAAAAGATTAAGAGAAAATAGAATTTAAGAGTGGCAGGATCCTTCCTGGAAAAAGGAGAGGTAGATGAGAGATAGGATTTAGTAATCCTTGTGAGGAAGCTCTGACTATTAAAAGTCATGAGATGTGTAACACCCCCAGATCCGGGGTCGGGGATCCGGGTCGTCACGGTCTTTCTTTCCACAATATCACTTCACTTAATTAATAATAATAACCTTATGCTGTGACCCCACACTAACACACACCACAACCCGTTATAGTCTCAGAGATGAAATTGAAATAAGTACAAGTCTTTGAATCCACAATTTAAAATTATTACAACCCAAAATGATTACTTGATAAATTTACAGTTAATTGCCATTATCTACCACAAGTTATAATTATACATAATTGATTCTCAAAAATAGAATGCCTGATCTACCAATAGATCTACCTCTGCAGCTATAGCAGCCACAACATCATCGGGAAGACGCGGGACGCTTCCCACGCGCTTGCGCTGGGTCTGCTGGAGTCTGGCCATCTTTCCTAACTGTTGTTGTGTGATGAAGAAATAAAGCAAGAGTGAGCCTTACAGCTCGCAAGATAATATATAGTGATAACAATAATATAAGTATCTAAATGGATACTTACTAGAATCTTTTATCGTGTGTAAGATAATTACTAGTATATACTTACTAGTATATGAGCCTTCTCATAGTACTCATGAAAGTCTTGGTCAAAAGAAATGACCCAAGTTTGATATCTTAATGCGATGAAGTCGCAAAATATTCAGTATATATACATATATACTTTTCAAAATATTGGAAGTCCTCTTCCATGCATAATATACACAAAATCCCAGTGTATAACTGTATATATAAAAAAAATATCGTTGCAAGGTGATCTCATATATCTAACCTTGTCTCAATGTTTTTCTGAAAATCTTTGTCATTCATAAGACAATTATTAACTAGATATAAGTTTAAAAGATGAAGTTACAAGATACCCCAATATACTTATATCTTTCCCAAATACTACTTGAACTACCACCGTTCAAGTTATAATCAGTTTCAAAAGTTCATCACATAGATGAGACTACAAGACAAGATTTGAATAGATTCAATCTTTGAAATATTATTGAATGAAAAAGTTATGAGATACTTTATTTAGTCCCGATATACATATATCCCCATATATATATCTCTTTAAACATTTCCTGGAACCTCTGTTATGTAAAGTATGAACAGAGTTTGAAACATCCAATGAATTTTGGAAAGGAAAAGAATTTTGGCATAAACCAGATATCTTGCTAATCAGGCAAAGATACCAATAAGTAACCTTTTCTACTGTAGATGGATGAATTCCTCACCGGTCATCACCCTGGTCGCATTAGGACCTCGCGCTAGACCGTTACCCGGACCCTCACGCGTTGATGGACTGCCACCCAGCCACTTACACAATAATAGACCGTACCCCGGCCTGTCGCTTATGCCGACTCAATTAGATGAGCTTACTTCCCGAACGTTGGGCAAGTAATCAATTTATTTACCAAAACTGCAACCTCGTTGCGAATATAAAATACACCACAGAGCCAGATTCCCCAGGTTTTGAGCGAGTATTTAAATCCCCTTAAAAAGGAAGATCTTAAATATAAAAATGAGTTTTGGGATCCGCTCTGACTTTAAAAATCATTTTGAAGACTCGAAAACACTTTAAAGAGTGTTTGGAGTAAAGCTGATTTAATGAAGTAAATCAGTCCCCAGAATATTTAGAAAATGACTGAATATTATTATTTAAATAATATTCCCATAAAGAATAATCTTTATAAAAATAATTGAAGTAGAAGTATTAAAGCTTATACTTGAAACGAGTATTAAATAACCAAAGATATACTTATATGAAAGTATTATCTTTATTTGAATAATCGAAAATAAGTTTGATTATTAACACCT
This sequence comes from Apium graveolens, assembly GCF_009905375.1. Taxonomy (NCBI): domain Eukaryota; kingdom Viridiplantae; phylum Streptophyta; class Magnoliopsida; order Apiales; family Apiaceae; genus Apium; species Apium graveolens. The sequence continues at coordinate 164,540,509 of NC_133657.1, forward strand.
TATTCTTTAATAAAATAAAGAATATATTTCAGCAAATAATCGGAGTCATAGATCCTCAAATGAATATTCAAATAATATTCATTAAATAATATAAACTGAGTCATAAGCCTTCGAATGAATATTCAAATAATATTCAATAAATAATATAAAAGAGTCATAAGCCCTCAAATGAATATTCAAATAATATTCAATAAATAATATAAAAGAGTCATAAGCCCTCGAATGAATATTCAAATAATATTCAATAAATAATATAAAAGAGTCATAAGCCCTCGAATGAATATTCAAATAATATTCAATAAATAATATAAAAGAGTCATAAGCCCTCGAATGAATATTCAAATAATATTCAATAAATAATATAAAAGAGTCATAAGCCCTCGAATGAATATTCAAATAATATTCAATAAATAATATAAAGTTAAAGTTATCGAATAAACCTTATTCGATTAATAGTTTTGAAAACTATGACCATATATATATATAAATATATATATATATATATATATCCATATCCATATATACAAAATCTACTCGGGATCCTCGACTCCCGGTTTTAGAAAATATTTTCACCTTTGGGTCCCTATACTAAGGGTATATGCAAGTTACCGCTATCCTCTAGCATAGGTATTATCAACTGAACCAACAGATATATATTTCAAGAATATGAAACAGACATGCATATATACCATATCACATGCTACAATATATCGCAAGAATTTGCTAAATAACCAACATGCATCTATCGCAAGATAATGCATATACAAGTGTATACATCACAACAACAGTATAACGGATAGAATACTTGCCTGAGCGACTGGGGGGTTACGAATGGCTCGGGACGAGTCTGGTAACCTATAAACAAGTAAGTTGGAATTAAACCAAAGTCACTTGTAAATCTATACTTTAACTAACTTAGACTCTAACGCTTATTCTGCGCTTACTGATTCTCTTAAGTCACTCGAGTACCCTCGGTTCCACCATTTTTAATAATTTAACCTTTACGAGTTTTAATGCGATTCCTTCGCGAGTGTCTTACCAACTGCCTAACACACTTACCATAAATGTTTCATACATTAATTAACCCTTTTTGGTCTTTAACCTATGTTTCAAAGTAAGGCGAGGGGAAAAGTTTCGTTCGCGAAACGCCGTTACTTAAAACGGTCGTTTCTCCTAAACCGTGCATCGGAATCGAACGAACTACATATCAAAACGAAGCTCGTAACATGAGCTATCTAAACATGGCAGTGGTCATAATCTAGCAGGGGGTCCTCGGGTCCTAATGTTATGCACAAAACAGTCTAAAGAAAATCGGACGTTACGACGGCTATGTTTACGCGATTACCAATATTTATACCACTCCAATTCTTTACCAATTCACTACAAACCACCCAACCATCATCAATACATCAAACACAACTTATATCAAGGCAAAGTCAGTCCATAATCTCAAGGTTTTCCAACTTATTCAACCGCAAACATGATCTACTAACCATAACTTAAGATTCATTAACCATTAACCAAGATTCATATCCAAAATCACCACAAATCCAACCAAACTATCTAACATACATGGATCTTGCTATACATACATGGATATTTCTATATATACATTAATCCATCCATAAACTCATCAAAACTCAAAGTTCAAACTATAAGTTAAAGGTGAAAGTTGTTTATACCTCCTTGAAGCTTCCTAACACAACCCAAGAGCTTTGAATGCCTAAAAGAACCTTGATCCTTGCTTGTATAACCTTAATCTTTCATAAAAATTCAAGAAAACTAAAGTTATTTCTTGAAGGTTACTATTCACCATCTTCTTCCTTGATTTATTGGAAGAGATTGTGAAGGAATTAGGAGCTTAAACTTATAGCATATCCATATCTATGTACAAGGAAGCTTAGATAATTACCTTGTGATTTAACAATGCTTGGAACTTGATTTTTAAAATTCTTGCCCTTGAAAAAGATGAAAAGCCGAGAGCAAGATGATGAGAATGAAATGATTTTGTGTTTTTTGATTTGTTTGGCTTAGCTTGGTTGTTTTTTGTTTTGTTTTTGGTTAATTACCTTAATAACCTTATATTTGTGTGGTTATAAACCAACCACACCTCCTCCTTCCCTATGTCATGCTTACATCACATTGCTATGTCATCCTCCCTTCCTTGTCCTCTTCTCATTGGTTGGGTGACATCACTTCCTCTAATCCCTTTGCTTAACTTCCTAATTGTTTGCCTAATGACCGCTGATCTGTTATACGGTTCGCTTAACTTTCGTTTTCGTTTATCGTTTGAGGGATCATACCCGGGATCTTATTACTTAGGTTCCCTTAACCTTTCTCAATATATTATATTCCTTTTATGATCCTCTCCTATAATCCTTTAATTTAAATCCTTTTTATCCTGTTACCTTATACTCAATTCTCTCCGTATATAGTGGATTTCCGGGAAAAATCAAAGTGTTCGGATTTGGATTCTGACGATCTTTACATACACTTATATCCCATATAAAGTACTAATAAAATCTCAGAATATCAATAACAGAACCCCTACATAGTGTGGCATGAAAAGTTTTCTCATTCAGCAAAAACACTATTCATAAGGGTTTCAAAAATTTCTCAAAAATTGGGGTTATTACAGTCTCCCCTCCTTAAAAGGATTCCGTCCCGGAATCAGATAGAAATAAATAGGGATACTTTCTTAGTATTGCACTTTCTAACTCTCAAGTCAATTTTCCCACATTGTGGTTCTACCATCAAACTCTGACTAGTTTGATAACCCTTCCCCTAAGCACTTGTCCCTTTTCGATCTATAACCCTTTCTGGTTGCTCCCTATAGGGTATGCCTGGTCGCATGCCTATGCGCTCATATGCCCTTATTTATCTGGCATCCGAATTACATTTTCTTAACATTGATACGTGAAACACGTTACGACCTGCTACATGTTCGGGGTTAGGGCTAGCTCATATGCTAACTTCCCAAACGTCTTAATATATCCAAGGGTCCAACAAATTGTAGTCTTAGCTTTCCTTTCTTTCCGAACCTCATCAATCCTTTCCAAGGGGTACCTATAACATTACTAGGTCCCCTATTTCATACTCTTTATCCTTTCGTGTCAAATCAACATACTTATCATGTCCATCTTGGGCTACTACCAGCCGTCCTCTGATTAGATCTATCATATCCTTGGTCCTTTGGACTACTGCGGGTCCGAGCATCTTGCGCTCTACAACTTCATCCTAACATAAGGGAGATCGACATTGTCTTCCCTCAAGGATCTCATAAGGCGATATCTCAATACTGACATATGATCTATTGTCATAAGAAAACTCAATCCGCGTTATGTGATCATTCAAATTTCTTTCAAGTCTATTGCACAGACTCTCATTATAGCTTCTAGATTTATAGCTTTTGCTTCTTAATACCCATTCTTTTCCAGTTCGTAATCGCTACTACCTTCCGTTCCTAATATTATACTGGTTATACTTTTGCTCGCTAGCGTTCTATAACCCTTTATTAACCACGTCAACCTTAGTATCACGAATGGGTTTCCATTCCGAATACTACCACAACTTTACTACTCCTTTTTCAGCTGCTTCTATCTTTGGAAGCTTGATCAATCATATAGAAGTAAAGGAATTTGTTGAGAGATCACTATGATCATGAACACTTGTTATATTGCATAGTTAGTACAGAAGGTGGCCAGCCTTTAGTACTTGACAAGCAATTAAACAATAGATGGTATCCTACTAGGCTTCTATCACACAGATAGATAGTCATTCGGCAATACCTCCCCTTTCTGGAAGGGTTGTTCTTCTCAGCTTACATGTAATGAAAAGAAGAGAAAAGAACGAACTGAAGAGAATTATATATTCATAAAAAATTTTATTGCCATAAAATATCTGGCTTGGAATCTACCTCTGAACTATAGAGGTTTGTCATAGGAGAACAAAACATATACATATTTATATCAACATCAAGTATTATAGCATCGTATTTCACATGCCTAAATATTTTTGCCATTCCGTCCATCATTCTATGGACCCATGCTCTTCCTCGAGCTTATACACAATCACCTTTGAAACTCCCTCGACATCGAAAATCGAATCTGGGATCTCATTCTATATATCACCGTTACTAGGATTCTATGCTTGTACCGCAACCTTCCTCGTATAATAATACGACTCTCTATTGATAAGAAAGAATAAATATTCACTAGGTAGATACTCTACTTAATTAGTCTATCAATGATAACTTATACACTACCACGACCTGATTAGTGGTACTCAATCTCAATACCCATTCCAATACAACTCTCACGGTTGTAATCAGCTCACTACTCGCAGAATCATTGCTGCCTTACTATGGTCCACCACTGACCTACTGTCGTTATTCACTTTTCCATAAAATCTTAATATCTAACCATACGGAGTCCATACATGTCGTATCAAATCATTCTAAGGAGGTAACATAATCACCATTCCTGATTCATGAAGAACACTCCTGATCCTGACATACATACATGACATGAAGCAGATAAAATTGCAAAAGAGTTTCGCTCAAAGCAACGATAGCAGGTTAATACCATTCTTAATCATATGCCTTCAATTGAAGACTTAACTCAAAGGTTCGTTTAGTCCTTTTGAAACATGGTCCAGGCTCATTCTCAAGATAGGATCTTCTAAGATAGATAGCCCGTTTATGGCGATTACACGAATTAAACCTTTACCAACTACTATTACGGTTGGGTATTGCACAGTCATCAGAAGGAATGTCAATCTTCCAAACCATAATTCAACCTTCACATTTTTAACCATCAACACTGTATTCTTTTGGCACACGCGCCTATAATTATCCACTTACCTTTAAAGTGTCGGCCACCTCTTTGGCCTTTCCTGATAGTAAAATTTCCTTACAGTCAATGTCACATTAACCACCTCCAAATAAATTTCTACCTTATTTCAATCACAGCTTATGTGAAAATGCTTTCCTTAAAATCTGATGAGTAAAAAAAAATCACTATTTTTCCATAAGTTATTTCCTCAGTCTTTTAGAGATTAATCACTGTCATGACTGACTCTCAATCATAATTAGAACATCTTTTATCTTAAGTCCTAATTGCCCTGAATAATTTCGACCATTACTGGTTCGATCCATACTTTCTCGTGGTTTAACACGTGCCCCACTTGGCAACATTATAATTACGTCATATTTCCTTTATCAACATTTCTATTCTTGAGAATTTTGAATATTACCTTTCTCCTTGTAAAACCTCTAAGGTTATCCTTGATTCGTTCCTCCTGTATTCCCTAGATACAGGGCATATCAACATACCCTTTACTAATACTAGAACCATTATCTATATGTTTCTGAAAAATTTTCTCAACTGATACTTAAAGGTTGTTATTACCTTAATCCTTTCCAATTCATACTGTCAAAACTCATACTATCCCTATTAAGGGTGAAATGCCAACCTTTATGCATTCCCCTAGGATTCATTTTAAGTTACCGATGTTCTATCCTTAATTCCACCTTTAAAAGGTACCTGCATCCTTCCACGAATAAATCAAGTCATATATCCTTGATAGATTATCTTATTCATCAATCCCACCTCGATAGTCTATACCTAACTTCATAATAGCATCCTTATTCAAATTGAGGTCAATCCCTATGGCCTCCAAAAGATAACAATGGTCATTCGCTTTTCTTTCCTGATTTGGTAATGATAACATGGATGTTCTGGAAGATATTGGTCATGTTCAACGTGAACTTCTTCTTAATAATTCCTTATTTACTTTTGTTGTTTATCTCAACAGTCATCTCAATGTTGGGATATCTCTCATACCTGGCGTCTCCCTTTCTGGGTATCGAGCCACCGTTCTTACATTTCGCATTCTTGAAGGTCACTTCCTTCATCCAATTTTCCTACCTTCTTACTTTCTTGTCTCCTTAGTCTATCCGCGTCTTATTATTTATCCTTCGAACTATCTCAAGGTTTCCTTGAATCCTCCCAACTTACTAGGGATAAAATATATGTATCTCTTATGCCTTCACCCAGCAATTTTAACTCATGGTGAATCACCCTCATCCTGACGATTACATACTTTTCTATTTCTATTGCTACGAGTCTTTAGGGTTTCCTCATACCCAACTCCCTTATCATTATTTCATGAACCAACCCATCATAAGCATCGATTTCAAACATCACGTCATTCTGGATTCGTGTCCTCAGAACGAATCTTGATAATCTTTACAACTTAGATTCATAATTCATCATACTCGTCTGCCTTTGTTCTGGCTCTAAAGCTTTTACACTATTTCCATAACCTTGGGAAGTACTTTCCCGAAAACAACTTACTGAACTTAAATCAGTTTATCATAACCTCTGGCTTCGTGCCTTCCTTGGCCTTTTACCAGCGGGTGGTCTCTCTCTTAGGAGGGTAAGTGACAAAAACACTCTTTTGTGATTCGTCAATTATTTAAAATCTCAAATGATTCCTGCATTTCCTTTAGCCAGGCTCTTGCCTCGACTGGGTCAGCTTGTTCCTTGGAACTCTGAGAGCTTAGCGATTTAAAGGTCCTGAAAGAATTTCTCACCGCATTGTTTCCTCAGGGTGGTGGGTGGGAATAATAGTCTAAGTTCTGTCTAGAAAGGGCCATAAATTATCATATAGGAGTACCGTCTCGGGTCTCCTTTCCTTACTCGACTTCTGTTTCTTAAGTCTGAACATTTCCTCCTCCTCCCCATAATCGGGGTCATCCTTCATATTTTAAATCCTCATTTTCACTTCATTATGTTATGGGTTCTTTCTATCTTGATGGCGACCTCCCTGACTATCACGTTCAGGGTTTGCTCTAAATCTTATTCCTCAAACTAGCTGTCATCTAAGATCTCATCCTTAAGCTCTTGAACATTTGGAACCCAATACCTCATTATTCCCTTATCATCTTTCTCGTTATTAATCTCATATTTATTTGTTGGCTCTCTGCCTTCATTCATCACCTTTACTGGCACAATATGTTCTTTTCCAATAATTCGGGCTGTATTGCTATCTCAAACAGCTTTTCGGTACCGGCTCCGGTTACCTTCACTACTATTTCCATTTTCTCAAAATCTCTTATAAACTCTCCAAAAGACATTATCATCTTGAGTCTCTCCTTTTTTACTAAGGGCATCAGCCACCATATTGGCTTTCCCCGAATGATAAAGAATCTCCCAATCATAATTCTTGATTAGCTCTAACCGCCTCCTCTGGCGTATGTTGAGCTCTTTCTACGCAAAATGTACTAGAGCTCCTATGGTTTGTGTAAATCTCGCACTTCTATCCATACAAGTAGTGCCTCCAATATTTAGGGCAAACCTATTGCCACGAGCCCAAGCTCATGGGTGGGGATATCGAATTTTATATTCCCTTAATTGTCTTCACGCGTACGCGATTACCTTGCTGTGCTGTATAAGAAGTACCCTAATTCCTTATGCGAAGCGTCACTTACAAATCACAAAATCTCCTTTTCCATCCGGCAACGCCAGCATAGGGGCCATCACCAACCTCTGCTTCAGTTCTTGAAATCTGTTCTCGCATTTCTCTGTCCATTCGAACTTCTCAGTCTTATGAGTAAGCCGCGTTAAAGGGGCTACTATCTTTACAAACTTGAACGAACCTCCGGTAGTGACCGACCAATCCTACCTCTGGTAGTCGACCTAACCATGGTCATCAATTCATCAGTGGTCCTTAATCCAATCTTGTCAGGATCCTCCTTGGGATCCTCCTCAACAACTATCCCTTCTAGGACAACCTCCTCAACCGCTACATCTTCAATATCAGCATCATCCGGTCCTGCATTAGGACGCTCTATTGGATCCACAATCTGATCTCCGGTTAGTAATAAAACATCATCGCGCTGTTGCTCCTCAACCTCAGGGTTCGGAGTCCCGCTACCATCTACGATAATGAACTACGCTTCTATCACGATATTTATAAGGGTTCCCATAAGGGTTTTAACTGTCAGTGCTACGTTAGGTAGCCCGACTATGAACTTGGCAAGAGTTCTTATTATCTTAGTTAACTTATTATTTTAATGTCCCATCATCTCTGAGGTTTATAACGCTTAGCTCTGATACCATTTCTGTAACACCCCCAGATCCGGGGTCGGGGATCCGGGTCGTCACGGTCTTTCTTTCCACAATATCACTTCACTTAATTAATAATAATAACCTTATGCTGTGACCCCACACTAACACACACCACAACCCGTTATAGTCTCAGAGATGAAATTGAAATAAGTACAAGTCTTTGAATCCACAATTTAAAATTATTACAACCCAAAATGATTACTTGATAAATTTACAGTTAATTGCCATTATCTGCCACAAGTTATAATTATACATAATTGATTCTCAAAAATAGAATGCCTGATCTACCAATAGATCTACCTCTGCAGCTATAGCAGCCACAACATCATCGGGAAGACGCGGGACGCTTCCCACGCGCTTGCGCTGGGTCTGCTGGAGTCTGGCCATCTTTCCTAACTGTTGTTGTGTGATGAAGAAATAAAGCAAGAGTGAGCCTTACAGCTCGCAAGATAATATATAGTGATAACAATAATATAAGTATCTAAATGGATACTTACTAGAATCTTTTATCGTGTGTAAGATAATTACTAGTATATACTTACTAGTATATGAGCCTTCTCATAGTACTCATGAAAGTCTTGGTCAAAAGAAATGACCCAAGTTTGATATCTTAATGCGATGAAGTCGCAAAATATTCAGTATATATACATATATACTTTTCAAAATATTGGAAGTCCTCTTCCATGCATAATATACACAAAATCCCAGTGTATAACTGTATATATAAAAAAAATATCGTTGCAAGGTGATCTCATATATCTAACCTTGTCTCAACGTTTTTCTGAAAATCTTTGTCATTCATAAGACAATTATTAACTAGATATAAGTTTAAAAGATGAAGTTACAAGATACCCCAATATACTTATATCTTTCCCAAATACTACTTGAACTACCACCGTTCAAGTTATAATCAGTTTCAAAAGTTCATCACATAGATGAGACTACAAGACAAGATTTGAATAGATTCAATCTTTGAAATATTATTGAATGAAAAAGTTATGAGATACTTTATTTAGTCCCGATATACATATATCCCCATATATATATCTCTTTAAACATTTCCTGGAACCTCTGTTATGTAAAGTATGAACAGAGTTTGAAACATCCAATGAATTTTGGAAAGGAAAAGAATTTTGGCATAAACCAGATATCTTGCTGATCAGGCAAAGATACCAATAAGTAACCTTTTCTACTGTAGATGGATGAATTCCTCACCGGTCATCACCCTGGCCGCATTAGGACCTCGCGCTAGACCGTTACCCGGCCCCTCACGCGTTGATGGACTGCCACCCAGCCACTTACACAATAATAGACCGTACCCCGGCCTGTCGCTTATGCCGACTCAATTAGATGGGCTTACTTCCCGAACGTTGGGCAAGTAATCAATTTATTTACCAAAACTGCAACCTCGTTGCGAATATAAAATACACCACAGAGCCGGATTCCCCAGGTTTTGATCGAGTATTTAAATCCCCTTAAAAAGGAAGATCTTAAATATAAAAATGAGTTTTGGGATCCGCTCTGACTTTAAAAATCATTTTGAAGACTCGAAAACACTTTAAAGAGTGTTTGGAGTAAAGCTGATTTAATGAAGTAAATCAGTCCCCAGAATATTTAGAAAATGACTGAATATTATTATTTAAATAATATTCCCATAAAGAATAATCTTTATAAAAATAATTGAAGTAGAAGTATTAAAGCTTATACTTGAAACGAGTATTAAATAACCAAAGATATACTTATATGAAAGTATTATCTTTATTTGAATAATCGAAAATAAGTTTGATTATTAACACCTTATTCTTTAATAAAATAAAGAATATATTTCAGCAAATAATCGGAGTCATAGATCCTCAAATGAATATTCAAATAATATTCATTAAATAATATAAACTGAGTCATAAGCCTTCGAATGAATATTCAAATAATATTCAATAAATAATATAAAAGAGTCATAAGCCCTCAAATGAATATTCAAATAATATTCAATAAATAATATAAAAGAGTCATAAGCCCTCGAATGAATATTCAAATAATATTCAATAAATAATATAAAAGAGTCATAAGCCCTCGAATGAATATTCAAATAATATTCAATAAATAATATAAAAGAGTCATAAGCCCTCGAATGAATATTCAAATAATATTCAATAAATAATATAAAAGAGTCATAAGCCCTCGAATGAATATTCAAATAATATTCAATAAATAATATAAAGTTAAAGTTATCGAATAAACCTTATTCGATTAATAGTTTTGAAAACTATGACCATATATATATATAAATATATATATATATATATATCCATATCCATATATACAAAATCTACTCGGGATCCTCGACTCCCGGTTTTAGAAAATATTTTCACCTTTGGGTCCCTATACTAAGGGTATATGCAAGTTACCGCTATCCTCTAGCATAGGTATTATCAACTGAACCAACAGATATATATTTCAAGAATATGAAACAGGCATGCATATATACCATATCACATGCTACAATATATCGCAAGAATTTGCTAAATAACCAACATGCATCTATCGCAAGATAATGCATATACAAGTGTATACATCACAACAACAGTATAACGGATAGAATCTTAAGTTATTGGTTACGCGATTACCAATATTTATACCACTCCAATTCTTTACCAATTCACTACAAACCACCCAACCATCATCAATACATCAAACACAACTTATATCAAGGCAAAGTCAGTCCATAATCTCAAGGTTTTCCAACTTATTCAACCGCAAACATGATCTACTAACCATAACTTAAGATTCATTAACCATTAACCAAGATTCATATCCAAAATCACCACAAATCCAACCAAACTATCTAACATACATGGATCTTGCTATACATACATGGATATTTCTATATATACATTAATCCATCCATAAACTCATCAAAACTCAAAGTTCAAACTATAAGTTAAAGGTGAAAGTTGTTTATACCTCCTTGAAGCTTCCTAACACAACCCAAGAGCTTTGAATGCCTAAAAGAACCTTGATCCTTGCTTGTATAACCTTAATCTTTCATAAAAATTCAAGAAAACTAAAGTTATTTCTTGAAGGTTACTATTCACCATCTTCTTCCTTGATTTATTGGAAGAGATTGTGAAGGAATTAGGAGCTTAAACTTATAGCATATCCATATCTATGTACAAGGAAGCTTAGATAATTACCTTGTGATTTAACAATGCTTGGAACTTGATTTTTAAAATTCTTGCCCTTGAAAAAGATGAAAAGCCGAGAGCAAGATGATAAGAATGAAATGATTTTGTGTTTTTTGATTTGTTTGGCTTAGCTTGGTTGTTTTTTGTTTTGTTTTTGGTTAATTACCTTAATAACCTTATATTTGTGTGGTTATAAACCAACCACACCTCCTCCTTCCCTATGTCATGCTTACATCACATTGCTATGTCATCCTCCCTTCCTTGTCCTCTTCTCATTGGTTGGGTGACATCACTTCCTCTAATCCCTTTGCTTAACTTCCTAATTGTTTGCCTAATGACCGCTGATCTGTTATACGGTTCGCTTAACTTTCGTTTTCGTTTATCGTTTGAGGGATCATACCCGGGATCTTATTACTTAGGTTCCCTTAACCTTTCTCAATATATTATATTCCTTTTATGATCCTCTCCTATAATCCTTTAATTTAAATCCTTTTTATCCTGTTACCTTATACTCAATTCTCTCCGTATCTAGTGGATTTCCGGGAAAAATCAAAGTGTTCGGATTTGGATTCTGACGATCTTTACATACACTTATATCCCATATAAAGTACTAATAAAATCTCAGAATATCAATAACAGAACCCCTACATAGTGTGGCATGAAAAGTTTTCTCATTCAGCAAAAACACTATTCATAAGGGTTTCAAAAATTTCTCAAAAATTGGGGTTATTACAAGATGTGTGGTGTGAGGAGTAAAAAAACTACTTTAAAATAATAGGGAGATTAAGTTTTAATTGTTATACGTTTACAGGTGCTCAGAGTACTAAAGAAACAGATGCTAAACAACAGTATGTTGAACATCAAGAAAAATCTAATGTATTAAGGGCTATTAATCTCCCTGCAAGTCTAAGTACTAATATTTTCTTGCAGTCCATACATTTTACTATTTCAGCGCATCATACAATCCCTATTTTTGTTGAAAAATGGTCTATTTACTCTACTTTACCATAACCTGAGAAAATTTATGTTGTTGCTGAAGATGTAGTAGCACAACAGTCCATTCATAAAGTTTCATCCATTTCAGAATCACCACAGCATGTTACAGGAACTGAAGTTCTGGAAGTTAATCTCGAAGCTCCAATTCATTTATCTACAATACTTGAAGATGTGGAGTTAACTACTGAAGTTGTGGAATCTTCTGAAGCTACTGGACCACATACTGCACCAATTTTTAATTATATTCTACATGTTGAAGCTGGTGATGAAGTTCAGCAATTAGTGCAGAATTCAGTTGCTATTGAAGAATCTAATGATGGTGAAGAAGCTAATGTTTCTAATGCTATTATAGATCCCGAGGATGATCTTTATTCCCTGAAGACATGCCTATGCATATGAGACAACAGAAACTGAAAGAGGTAGATGCTAAGAAGAAGCATGATTATTTTGATAATCTCTGGAATGCTCATTGGAAAGATTATACATATCCTATTTCCAGAATACAAGTTGTTGCACATCTGGAAATAGCAGAACAGAAGATTACAAATCCCGATATGCTCAATCATCTAAAATCATCAACTTTAGTTTTCAGATCTTTACACACAGCTCGTGAAGCAACTACTATTCAAATCAATCAGATCAAGGAATCATTGAATGCTTCAAAGCTGACTACTCATCAGGAAATTCAGAAATAAATCGCACCAATAGTTTCCAGACAAACTGCTATTGAAGCCAGTCAAGCTAGATTGGAAGCTAAACAAGCTCAAATGTCTGAACAACTTATAGAAGTACAGAATTCAAGGGAGCTGATTCTTTCTCTACTGCTTGGTGATAATGCCAAAAAGGAGGAGAAAATTGTTAAATCTAAATACAAACAGCTGAAATTGAAAAGTATTGATGATGAAAATTCTGATGGAAATAATAAGGGGGACAAAAGGAAAGTAAAAGGAGAAAAGGTGAAGAGCTAGTTGGAGTTAGTGGTTCATCAAAAACAATCACTAGATTTCAATCTAGACAAGGTGGAGAAAGTAAGAGGAATGAAAGAAGAGTAGAAGATTTAATTGTGACTACAAAAATGCAAAAATCTTCACAAGTCACAACTGCTACTGATGAAGACCAAGGTATCTTGGAGATAGAAGTTGGTGCTGAAGCAAATCAATATCTTTAAACTCTGAAACTTAAAGGAAGAAAGACAACCCTGTTCTACAAGGATCCAAAGATTCAATTATTTGACTCTGAGGTAAGTAGAAGAATATTTGCAAATAAAAATCCTGGAGTTGATCTTGAACAACCAAGGCAAATGGAGGAATACTTCAAGAATTCCATGAAGACAACAAATGCTGATATTGCTGTTATTTCTCAAGTACTTTATGAAGATGATCCTTCGAAAAGACCAACCAGAGGTGTAGTTATAAGGGAAATCAGTCAGGCAGAAGATCTCAAATCACAAGTTATTGTAACTACTGACATGAAGCTTAAAGGAAAAGAGAAGATAGAAAAAAGTCAGATTTTAAAGTCTAAAGCCAAAGCTGTTGAAAAGAACAAAACAGTATCTAAGGAAACTAAGTCTCAAATACTGATAGATCCAATCTATACAGAAGTTCAAGCTTATAATACTGAAGAAAAATGTGAAGAAGAAGAAATTAGCCAAGCTCACCAAAGAAGGAAGATTAATAAAGCTTTCTGAGCTGAGGAACTGGAATTAACCTCTGACATTGCTCAAGTTAAAGAAGCAGTTCAGGAAGAAGAGTAAAGTCTGATATTCACTGAAGCAAGATTGAATATACATACTTGATTCCTGTATTTAGATAATTTTGACATCATCAATTGGAACTTCTCCATATTTCTATAATGAACAAATTGGGGGAGATTGGTAGGAGCAATTGATAATATCAAGCAGAAACTATCAGAAGTTTATATCAGAACTTATATCAACGGATGATGATGGCATCAACGAATGATGATATCGACGGATAAGGATATCGATGGATTGTCACACCACCCTACTAATCCAGCAAAATTAAATATAACTATTACATTATTTAAAAATAAATAAACATAACCAAATCCAAGATCTTACAGTTTAGGGTTTGGAACAGCCCAACACTACCATCTATTACAGCTGATTTTAAATATCGAGTCCTCACACAAAACTACTATCTCTTATTCTACCTGAGCTCGAACATAAGCATCAGCATCACAGGTCTTACGGGCGGTCTGCTTGAATCTAACCATAGCTGCTAGCTGTAATATCAGGGTAAAGCAAGGAGTGAGCCAAATGCTCAACAAGTACTAAACAGTATGATACAAAACACAAATCAAGATATACATTAAAGAATGACAATGTGAAGACATAACCAATGATAACGAGAGATAAAACTTTGGGTGATGGCATCATTTTGCTTGTATCAAAACAATTTCAAAACCATATCTTAATCAAAATCATTTTATGACGCTACGGATTACAGCCGGTGATCAGCCGCGAAGTAATCCCGAACCTCGCTGGGTTCTAAAATATTAATGGGATCCCTAGGTAACTTTTAAGCCTAATATAAGTGTGGAAAGGACTCGCGTCTCAGTCCAGATCCACTATTCAAAGAAAACATTTATCCCCCTTTGGGACTGAAAATCCACATTTTATTTATTTCAAAAACTGATGCCGATTATGACCAAAATCTCTTTTAACAGTAAACATTTTTATCAAGGGATTATAGATCAACTCGAAACACGGGAAATATGGTACTAAATCTCAAGGCCATGATCCACTAAACTTTACTCCATTAGGGTAACGGAAAGGTTTTCATATATAAAACTTGGACAAGAAAATTTAGTGAGGCTATTGGATATTATGTAGGGGTAATGCCAAACTGGGCTTAAAGCAATGGTTTCTCGTCAAGGCACAAGTGCTGGATCATCAAGAAGATAAGCTTCATGAATACTAAGGGTGTTAAGGTATAAAGAAATGATCTTTAACTCAGGTTATATCAGAATTGTCAAGCTTTAAGATAAGAAAGAGGGGTATCAATTAATGAGGAATCACTTTGATAAATATCGAGCTTTCAGGGTTCAAGGTAAGGTTCTATAGGGGTTCAAGTACCAGGATGAGATATCAATACTTAGGAATCATCAGCATGTTAATCAAGAGAATCAACCAAGAGTTATAACTACCCTTTCTTTTATCATGGCATTCAAAATTACTTTAATATACTATCATGATAAGACTTTTGAACTACTTGCAATACGTACTCAAGGGTTCATGGCATTTTTATATGATTCAAAGATAAACATAAGATACGCTTGATTTAAATATATCAAAATGACTCAGGATAGTTGCATCGATATATATGAACTATTTACAGTGAATACGAAAGACAAGTTGAATCACTTGCCTTGAGAAAGGCTGGTCTGGTCTGACTAGTAGGAGCAACTGGAAGCTTCACTCGACCTTTATGGCAAGTTTTCCCTCGTCTCGAGATCCTACATAAATAATAATAATCCTCGTTATAATATATTCTCACCAACTTAACCTATTCACATCCCGTAATTAAATACAAATGACACTTAGGCCTATATGCACTAATTTGTATTCACCTTCAAAATATACTTGCACACAAAGCCACATATACTCACATATCATATTTTAATACCAATTATTACCATATACACCATAATGCAACACTAGGCTTGGATGATCTCGACTCACAACTTAAGTCACTTGGTCGTTAAACTAGACAAAGTCTTCAAATTTTGGCTTCCTAACTCGGTGTGCCTTTACTAAACTATCCTAGACCTATTGACCCTCACTTGGGCCTTTTTCTCTACTGACCTTATACTATCTTGCAACTATGGTGGTCAAGCTAAATCTCACTCCTAAGTGTTCTAAAACTATGTGATAAGTAAAAGTGCTCACTGGTGCAAATTTCAGAATGACATCTATGGTTTCTTGAGTGCATTAGACACCCTTAAACTATAGGTTTTCCTTCAAAACTTTTACACAAGACTCTCATGACCTTAGGGCATCTCCCAAACTTGATGTGGCTCAAAGGCCTGGCTTGGGCCTTCTTGGGCCTAAGCTTAAAGTCCATGGTTCCCCTATTTTTCTGGGCAGAAAACGCCCTGACTTGAATTAACTTGTGACACATGGTTCTAACTCATATCCTATGAATTATGGTTGGAAAAATTTCTCTGACAATCCCTCTGACTAAGGCCCAACAGGGCCTAATTAGGTCCTACCCATGACATGGTCAAATCTCCCTATTTCTAAGTTGCAACAAAACTGTCCCTGCTGGATAGATTTTGTTATTCTACTTGTGCACCTAACCAAACGACATGCAAACCTCCAACCAACACCTAAAACCTTTTATATACTCCCAATACTAACTTCTGGTGGCTTGGGCCTCAAAGTGCACATCAAAGACATGGTCAAAACTCACTCTAAACCTCAGGGTACTAAACTGATTTTCTGCAGAAACTATAACTCTCCTTTCTCCAAGGTTTTGACTTGACAAACTCAACCACCAACAACCCAATACCCAAACCAAGACTTAAACATGGTGATCTACTAAAATAACTCCCTTATACTCAAAATAATCTTGGTGGAGATCATCCTTACCTAAGGTGCAATCATGGCAAAACAAAAGAAACCACATTTCACAACTCACAAATCATCAAGTTTTTGAAAATAACAAGTTATGTTTTTTTTTATAAAATATACCTGAATTATTACCATGCATCAAGGAACACTAATCAATATTAACACCTTATTCCTACTGAAATTAAAGCTTACTAACAAAATCTTTCCAAATGATCAAAATCTTATAACATTCTAAGAGAAATCCATATGCATGCATGTCTTCGAGTTTTACCAACCAAAGCAACATGTTTTCTAAATATATTTCACCATGAAACTGACATGCAAGCCTAGCATAAGCTATATCTAGATGATCACTTAGCATGCAAAGAGTTTCATCAAATTTTCACTACAAGATTCATGCCATTATCACATAAACATACAAAGATTGAACAAAGCAACAAGAATGATCTTAAGGACCATTCATTCGGCTCCCTTAAGGTCATGGCCGAATGAAATGGAAGGGAAATGGCCATTCAACATCAAGAGTTTCCTTCTCAAGACTTGGAACTTCACCATTCCTTGTAGTCCTCTCAAAAACAACCTTAAATCCATAAGAATCAAGGTTGTACTTTGAGTTTCAACTAAAACCTTGACATGCAACCTTAAAACTTAAACTTTTTACTCAAAACTCCTTGAAATATATGTGATCATGATATGGGAAGTAGTATTTACTTGTATAGAAGGTGGGAGCTTGGTTGAGGAATGAAGAAAATGGGGAGGGGGTTGGTCTCGGCTAAAACCCGAGAGTAAGGGGGAGGAGGGCCGAGAGTGAGAGAGGGGGAGGGAGGGAGGAGAAAGTGTGGTGTGAGTGAAGTGAATGATCATGCCATATGCTTGTTTTATGGTTTTTGATTTGACAAAATGTGAGTGGGAATGAGAATTGACAAGACTAACCTTCCAATTATACTTGGATCATTTTGCATGCAAGGGCAAAGAAGGAATTTGGCTAGTAAAATAAGAGTTAGTGGGGTTGGAATTGTCTCTTTAGCCCTTTAAATTGAATAGAAAAGGATTTGCATGCAAGGACAACCATGTAATTTGCTAATTATGACAACTAAAAGTTATAAAGATTTATTTTTATAAAATAAAATACAAGTTCAAAAATTATAAAATTTATACCATATAATAACTTGGATTTTTAGAAATTTTATAAAACCACTTTTGAAATTTTGTGAACAAAATAACTTTTAAAAAAGAAATTTATTCAAGGTTTAAAATATTCCTTATAAATCAAAAATAAAAGAAATAAATAAACTTTTGCTTTGAAAAATCATATACCACATAACGCAAATTTAAGACGCAGAAATTCTCATATACACAAGCATACAATAGTTGAATATATTGGCATTCGGTTTTAAAATTGCACCAAATTTACAAATAGTATTACACGAAAATGCCGGTTGTAACATCCTCCCCCCCCTTAAGGGATTCTGTCCCCAGAATCTAAGAGAACAGATGAGGATACCGGGAACGCATATCAGACTCTAACTCCCAAGTCGATTCTTCGACCTAAGGGTTTCTCCAAAGTACTTTTACTAACTTTACCGTCTTATTCCTAAGACTCTTCTCTTGCCAGTCGAGTATTTTGACAGGTTGCTCCACAAATGACAGGTCTGCCTGAATTTCTACAGGTTCATATTCTATCACATGGCTAGCGTCAGGATTATACTTCTTAAGCAACGACACATGGAACACATTATGCACATGCTGATACTGAGGTGGTAAGGCCAACTCGTAGGCCACCTTCCCCACTTGACTCAAAATTTCAAAAGGACCTATATATCTAGGTGCTAACTTCCCTTTCTTGCCAAATCTAGACAACCCTTTTCTAGGTGACACCTTCAACAAAATACCTTCGCCAATTTGGAATCGAACATCCTTACGCGCTGGATCCGCATACTTCCTCTGTCTATCTTGAGCAGCAAGCAACCTTTTATGAATTAACTTGACTGTATCATGCAACTGTTGTACCAATTCTGAGCCGATAATCCTTCCTTCTCCTACTTCATCCCAACTTGTTGGTGATCTACATTTTTGCCCGTACAAAGCTTCGTATGGTGGCATGCCAATATCGGAATGATAGCTATTGTTGTAAGAGAATTCAATCAACGGCAAGTGGTCGTCCCAACTTTCTGCAAAATCGATTGCACAACTGCGCAACATGTCTTCGATTATTTGAATTGTCCTTTCGCTCTGACCATCAGTCTGCGGGTGGTACGCCGTGCTCATATTCAACTTCGCGCCAAGACATTCTTGAAATTGCTTCTAGAATCTCGAGTTAAATCGGGGATCTCTGTCTGAAAACTATTGATACGGGTACTCCATGCCTTAGTACGATTTCGCTCACATACAGATGAACCAATTTGTCTAGTGACGACTTCTCGTTAATTGGAAGGAAATGCGCTGACTTCGTAAGATGATCAACTATAACCCATATAGCGTCATGCCCGGATTTCGTTCGCGGTAGTCCTACTATAAAGTCCATAGCAATATTTTCCCATTTCCATTCTGGAATCTTTAGGGGCTGAATTAATCTGCTTGGTCGTTGATGTTCTGCCTTCACCTTTTGACAAGTATAACACTTTGCAACCCATTCAGCCACGTCTCGCTTCATATTTGGCCACCAAAAGTTCTGCTTTAAGTCCCGATACATCTTGGTGCTTCCCGGGTGGATTGAAAATTTCGAATTGTGGGCTTCGTGTAGGATCTCATTCTTTAATCCAGGTACATGAGGAATCCAAATTCTGGAAGAAAACCTTAGTATCCTTGCTCATCCCTTTGAGTATTAATCTCCTCTCAGTTAACTGATTCTTCTCTTTCTCCATTACTTCTTCTTGACATTTCTTTACCTTTTCCACTAGTGTTGGCTGAAAAGTCATTGCACGAAAAACTTCTTCAACTTTTCCACAATCACAAAGTTCTAGTTCAAATCTCTTGATTTCTTCAGATAATTCCTTTGGTGTTGTCATCATATTCAGTCTCTCTTTCCTACTTAGAGCATCGGCCACAACATTCGCCTTTCCAGGATGGTAATTTATCTAGCAGTCATAGTCCTTGATCAATTCCAGCCATCTCCTCTGCCTCATATTGAGCTCCTTCTGAGTGAAAATGTACTTTAAACTCTTATGATCTGTGTAGATTTCACATTTTTCTCTGTAGAGGTAATGTCTCCAAATCTTAAGTGCGAACACTATGGCGGCTAGTTCCAAGTCATGCGTCAGGTACTTCAACTCATGCGATTTCAACTGTCTTGACGCATACGCAATCACCTTACTATGTTGTATTAACACACAGCCCAATCCCTTATGTGAAGTGTCGCTGAATATCACAAAGTTTCCTTGGTCATCTGAAAGCACTAACACCGGAGCTGTTACCAATCTCTGCTTCAACTCTTGAAAGCTATCCTCACATTCTGCACTCCATTCAAACTTTTGATTCTTTCTGGTTAACTTGGTCAATGGCGTGGCAATTTTTGAAAAATCCTTGACAAAACTTCTATAGTATCCTGCCAATCCTAGAAAACTTCGCACTTCCGTAGGAGTCTTTGGCCTCTCACAACTCATAACTGCCTCAATCTTTGCCGGATCCACTTTAACTCCTTCATTTCCAATGACATGCCCCAAAAATTGAACTTCCTTTAACAAAAACTCACATTTGGTAAACTTGGCATACAACTTCTCTTGACGAAGTATCTCCAATGCTATCCAGAGATGCTACTTATGTTCTTCTTCCAACTTAGAATAAATAAGGATGTCATCAATGAATACTACTACAAACTTGTCCAAATACTTCTTAAATACTCGATTCATCAGATCCATAAATGCGGCCTGGGCGTTGGTCAATCCAAACGGCATTACTAGGAATTCATAATGCCCATATCTGGTCCTAAATGCTGTCTTGGGAATATCTTCTTCTTTGATCTTTAATTGATGGTATCCCGATCTCAAGTCAATCTTTGAAAAGCATTTTGCTCCCTTCAGCTGGTCAAAAAGGTCATTTATTCTTGGTAGCGGGTAGCGGTTCTTGATCGTTACCTTATTCAACTCCCAATAATCTATGCATAGTCGCATACTCCCATCTTTCTTCTTTACAAATAGAACAGGTGCTCCCCATGGCAACGTACTTGGCCGTATCACTCCTTTATCCAACAATTCTTGTAACTGGCTCGCCAACTCTTTCATTTCTGCTGGTGCCATCCTATATGGGGCCTTTAAAACTGGTTCCGTGTCTGGAGCAAGGTTGATCTCGAACTCGATTTGTCGATCTGGTGGTAAGCCTGGTAATTCGTCTGGAAACACATCGGGAAACTCGTTAACTACAGGTATATCTTCTATGCTGGGACTGCCTTTTTCTGAATCTACTACATAAGCTAAGAATGACTCACAACCTTTTCTAAGTAGCTTCTTAGCCTGAATAATTGTAAGAAATAGTTGTTCTTGTCTCTGCCCCTTAAATACTACCTTCTCTCCACTCTTCGTCTTTAAATACACTTTCTTGGTTTTACAATTAATCTGAGTGTTATTCTCTCCTAACCAATCCATTCCTAAAATTATATCAAACTCCCCCAACTTGAAGAGTATCAAGTCGGCTGAAAACTTATATCCCGAAATATCAATCTCACACTTCGGAAAGAATTGATTCACAAGAATCTTCTCTTGGTTCGCAATTACCACATTTACTACCTCGCTCATAATTATTTTATCAAATTGAAGCTTATCAACAAAAGTTTCTGATATGAAAGATCTTGTTGCTCCCGAATCAATCAATACTTTAGCTTTGACATTATTGAGTAAAAGTGTACCTGCTATCACCTCAGAATTCTGAACAGCATCCTTCATCTTCAGATCAAATGTCCTTGCTGTTGCTTGCGGGGTTGATGTAGGTGGTGGAGGTAATGCCAATACCTCAGCTGGCACGCTCGCACTGGTACTTGCCATATTCATTAAAGTTTTGACTGGTCCAGTTGCTTTGCACTCCCTAGCTATGTGTCCAGTCTTCCCACACTTGTAACACATAACTCCTGGCTTCGGTATCTTGCACTCATTCGCCAAATGCCCCCTCTGGTTACACCTATAGTAGGTCATGCTCAGTTTATTGCACACTCCAGGGTGCCTTCTTCCACAGTGCTTGCATTCGGGTCTCTGGAACCTGTTTTCTCCAACTTGGCCTTAGGCTTGCCTGGTTGTTCCCCTTTGATTCTTGCCTTTTGCCCAAATTTCCTTTCTTTTGAAAATTTTCCGCCTTTATGGAATCCGATCCTCTTTACATTCCTGATCTTGTGAACTTTCGGCTTCAGACTTTTCTCCATACAATAGAACCTTCCTCTTCTTGTTATCCCTTTTCTTCCTTGACTGCGTCCCATTATTCTCAATCAGAGCAGCTTTCTGTACTACTCCCACATAGGTTTCAAGTTCAAACATAGCCACTCTATCTCTGATCCAAGGCTCCAATCCTTGCTGAAATTTCTTTGCTTTTTCCTCCTCAGTGCTGGTATACTTTGTCACAAATCTTGACAACTCAGTGAACTTCTTCTCATACTCCAGTACAGTCATGTTCCCTTGCTTCAACTCCAAAAATTTAAGCTCCATCTGATTCTGCATGTACTTAGGGTAATACTTGTCCAGAAATAACTTCTTAAATCTCTCCCAAGAAACTGCTGGGTTGCTTCCATAGCTTTTACTGATTCCCACCAATAGATGACTTCGCCCTTCAAGAAGTAAGTAGCATACGGCGTCTTCTGATCGTCTCCTAACTGTACCAACTCAAAAGCCCTTTCCATTTCCTTAATCCATGTGTTAGCTATTACTGGATCAGTGGTATCATAGGAATGCAGGTGGATTCACATTCTGAAAAGCCTTGAAAGTGACAACTTGTCTAGGTGGTACTGGTGGTTCAGGTGGTTGGTGTGGTTCATGGTTATCTTGGTTTTCAATTTGTTGTTGAAGAGTTAGTTGTTGTTGAGCTATAGCATTGGTTTATTATTACAAAGCTTCCAGTATTCGAAGAATACTTGGATCTGTGGTAGATGTGGTTGTTGGGTTCTTCTTTTTGGGAGGCATGATCCTGAAATAAGAGTTATGTCAAAACAGATATGAATGATAAAATAATTTGAGGGTATCGCATGGCATTCTTGTTTACTTATGAGGTCAAGTTTCAAGTTAAGCAGATATGGTGATGCATATAAAAGCGTAAAATAACAGTTGAGAGCAAATGGAACAATAGTGCATGATTATTGAAATTTAAAGGTCACAATACAACTGGATTAGGACAAAGTCTGATTCTAGGATCAACAGGCTTATTTAAAGGAAACAACGGAAATAACTGGGGATTCTACGGAGTCTAATAGTACAATAACATGAAAGGTAAATGGAAAGAACTAAGGCTCCACTCCATCTGAACGGGGCTTGAGAGTCTTTTCCTCTCGAAGCAGTCTTCACAATGCTCTGGAGCTCATCCGCCACCATCTAAATGACATACTGGCTGGTGCGGTCCCGGTGCGCTGAACATCTCCTCAAGCTTAGTGTTGACGTACTGTACCAAGGTCTCAAGTCTCGCAGTCATCTGCTCCTTGGGCTTCCCTTCGTCGTTTCGGCTGTCCGGGTACACGTTCTTCAGTCGGTCTAACAGTCGGTCGTACTTTCCCTGAAGCATGTCAAACTCGCGCCTCAATTCAGCATACACGGAGAAAGCAATAGTGTCGTCCGACCCAAAGGGTGTTGAGGAATGCGCCCTTTGCTGACAACCAATAAGAGGAGTATTAATTATAAATTTACTTAACCTACTTTCTCGCGTATTATCTATAGCCTATATATATACCCTATAACCTATTTGGGCTGTCCAGGGACTCTAAACCGTAGCTCTGATACCAAAACCTGTCACACCCCCCAACTAATCCAGCAAAATTAAATATAACTATTACATTATTTAAAAATAAATAAACATAACCAAATCCAAGATCTTACAGTTTAGGGTTTGGAACAGCCCAACACTACCATCTATTACAGCTAATTTTAAATATTGAGTCCTCACACAAAACTACTATCTCTTATTCTACCTGAGCTCGAACATAAGCATCAGCATCGCAGGTCTTACGGGCGGTCTGCTTGAATCTAACCATAGCTGCTAGCTGTATTATTAGGGTAAAGCAAGGAGTGAGCCAAATGCTCAACAAGTACTAAACAGTACGATACAAAACACAAATCGAGATATACATTAAAGAATGACAATGGGAAGACATAACCAATGATAACGAGAGATAAAACTTTGGGTGATGGCATCATTTTGCTTGTACCAAAACAATTTCAAAACCATATCTTAATCAAAATCATTTTATGACGCTACGGATTACAGCCGTTGATCAGCCGCGAAGTAATCCCGAACCTCGCTGGGTTCTAAAACATTAATGGGATCCCTAGGCAACTTTTAAGCCTAATATAAGTGTGGAAAGGACTCGCGTCTCAGTCCAGATCCACTATTCAAAGAAAACATTTATCCCCCTTTGGGACTGAAAATCCACATTTTATTTATTTTTAAAACTGATGCCGATTTATGACCAAAATCTCTTTTAACAGTAAACATTTTTATCTAGGGATTATAGATCAACTCGAAACACGGGAAATATGGTACTAAATCTCAAGGCCATGATCCACTAAACTTTACTCCATTAGGGTAACGGAAAGGTTTTCATATATAAAACTTGGACAAGAAAATTTAGTGAGGCTATTGGATATTATGTAGGGGTAATGCCAAACTGGGCTTAAAGCAATGGTTTCTCGTCAAGGCACAAGTGCTGGATCATCAAGAAGATAAGCTTCATGAATACTAAGGGTGTTAAGGTATGTAGAAATGATCTTTAACTCAGGTTATATAAGAATTGTCAAGCTTTAAGATAAGAAAGAGGGGTGTCAATTAATGAGGAATCACTTTGATAAATATCTGGCTTTCAGGGTTCAAGGTAAGGTTCTATAGGGGTTCAAGTACCAGGATGAGATATCAATACTTAGGAATCATCAGCATGTTAATCAAGAGAATCAACCAAGAGTTATAACTAAGCTTACTTTTATCATGGCATTCAAAATTACTTTAATATACTATCATGATAAGACTTTTGAACTACTTGCAATACGTACTCGATGGTTCATGGCATTTTTATATGATTCAAAGATAAACATAAGATATGCTTGATTTAAATATATCAAAATGACTCAGGATAGTTGCATCGATATATATGAACTATTTACAGTGAATACGAAAGACAAATTAAATCACTTGCCTTGAGAAAGGCTGGTCTGGTCTGACTAGTAGGAGCAACTGGAAGCTTCACTCGACCTTTATGGCAAGTTTTCCCTCGTCTCGAGATCCTACATAAATAATAATAATCCTCAGTTATAATATATTCTCACCAACTTAACCTATTCACATCCCGTAATTAAACACAAATGGCACTTAGGCCTATATGCACTTAATTTATATTCACCTTCAAAATATACTTGCACACAAAGCCACATATACTCACATATCATATTTTAATACCAAATATTACCATATACACCATAATGCAACACTAGGCTTGGATGATCTCGACTCACAACTTAAGTCACTTGGTCGCTAAACTAGACAAAGTCTTCAAATTTTGGCTTCCTAACTCGGTGTGCCTTTACTAAACTATCCTAGACCTATTGACCCTCACTTGGGCCTTTTGCTCTACTGACCTTATACTATCTTGCAACTATGGTGGTCAACCTAAATCTCACTCCTAAGTATTCTAAAACTATGTGATAAGTGAAAGTGCTCACTGGTGCAAATTTCAGAATGACATCTATGGTTTCATTGAGTGTATTAGACACCCTTAAACTATAGGTTTTCCTTCAAAACTTTTACACAAGACTCTCCTGACCTTAGGGCATCTCCCAAACTTGATGTGGCTCAAATGCCTGGCTTGGCCCTTCTTGGGCCTAAGCTTAAAGTACATGGTTCCCCTGTTTTTCTGGGCAGAAAACGCCCTCTTGAATTAAGTTGTGACACATGGTTCTAACTCATATCCTATGAACTATGGTTGGAAAAATTTCTCTGACACTCCCTCTAACTAAGGCCCAACAGGGCCTAATTAGGTCCTACCCATGACATGGTCAAATCTCCCTATTTCTAAGTTACAACAAAACTGTCCCCTGCTGGACAGATTTTGTTATTCTACTTGTGCACCTAACTAAACGACATGCAAACCTCCAACCAACACCTAAAACCTTTTATATACTCCCAATACTAACTTCTGGTGGCTTGGGCCTCAAAGTGAACATCAAAGACATGGTCAAAACTCACTCTAAACCTCAGGGTACTAAGCTGATTTTCTGCATAAACTATAACTCTCCTTTCTCCAAGGTTTTGACTTGACAAACTCAACCACCAACAACCCAATACCCAAACCAAGACTTAAACATGGTGATCTACTGAACTAAATCCCTTATACTCAAAATAATCTTGGTGGAGATCATCCTTACCTAAGGTGCAATCATGGCAAAACAAAAGAAACCACATTTCACAACTCACAAATCATCAAGTTTTTGAAAATAACAAGTTATGTTTTTTTTTATAAAATATACCCGAATTATTACCATGCATCAAGGAACACTAATCAATATTAACACCTTATTCCTACTGAAATTAAAGCTTACTAACAAAATCTTTCCAAATGATCAAAATCTTATAACATTCTAAGAGAAATCCATATGCATGCATGTCTTCGAGTTTTACCAACCAAAGCAACATGTTTTCTAAATATATTTCACCATGAAATTGACATGCAAGCCTAGAATAAGCTATATCTAGATGATCACTTAGCATGCAAAGAGTTTCATCAAATTTTCACTACAAGATTCATGCCATTATCACATAAACATACAAAGATTGAACAAAGCAACAAGAATGATCTCAAGGACCATTCATTCGGATCCCTTAAGGTCATGGCCGAATGAAATGGAAGGGAAATGGCCTTCAACATCAAGAGTTTCCTTCTCAAGACTTGGCACTTCACCATTCCTTGTAGTCCTCTCAAAAACAACCTTAAATCCATAAGAATCAAGGTTGTACTTTGAGTTTCAACTAAAACCTTGACATGCAACCTTAAAACTTAAACTTTTTACTCAAAACTCCTTGAAATATATGTGATCATGATAGTGGAAGTAGTATTTACTTGTATAGAAGGTGGGATCTTGGTTGAGGAATGAAGAAAACGGGGAGGGGGTTGGTCTCGGCTAAAACCCGAGAGTGAGGGGGAGGAGGGCCGAGAGTGAGAGAGGGAGGAGGGAGGGAGGAGAAAGTGTGGTGTGAGTGAAGTGAATGATCATGCCATATGCTTGTTTTATGGTTTTTGATTTGATAAAATGTGAGTGGAAATGAGAATTGACAAGAATAACCTTCCAATTATACTTGGATCATTTTGCATGCAAGGGCAAAGAAGGAATTTGGCTAGTAAAATAAGAGTTAGTGGGGTTGGAATTGTCTCTTTAGCCCTTTAAATTGAATAGCAAAGGATTTGCATGCAAGGACAACCATATAATTTGCTAATTATGACAAATAAAAGTTATAAATATTTATTTTTTTAAAATAAAATACAAGTTCAAAAATTATAAAATTTATACCATAAAATAACTTGGATTTTTAGAAATTTTATAAAACCACTTTTGAAATTTTGTGAACAAAATAACTTTTAAAAAAGAAATTTATTCAAGGTTTAAAATATTCCTTATAAATCTAAAATAAAAGATATAAATAAACTTTTGCTTTGAAAAATCATATACCACATAACGCAAATTTAAGACGCAGAAATTCTCATTCACACAAGCATACAATAGTTGAATATAATGGCATTCGGTTTTAAAATTGCACCAAATTTACAAATAGTATTACAAGAAAATGCCGGTTGTAACATGGATGATGATGTCAATGGATGATGTAATCATTATTTATCACATCAGTTGATCTTCGAGAAGGAAAAGGAAACAGGAACTCAAGGCGGTGAAGGACTTTATCTCAAAAGCTATTGTATATGTTTCCTTGTTGTTAATATAATAGGATATCCTTATACATTGTATAGCTGTGCTCTGTATAAAGCACATATTAGGTTCATGCTATATGCATTACGACAATGTTATATCTTTCGCATAACCTAGCAGTTCTCAAGGATATTTGTTCATCCCTTCGAGAGAGTACGTTTGTAATCAGTTTTTATCTGTTAATATAAAAACTGTTGATTCTGTTGAAGCTTTGTCGAATTGATTGTATTAACTGTATTCACCCCCCCCCCCTCTACAGTTGATTAAGGGTCTAAAAAATTATCGAGATGTCACTTCTCTGTAGAAAAAACTGGAGATCTCAATATGCCTCTCAAATACAGAATGCAAACAAATTCAAGATTCAAGATTATCAGTTAACAAACGATCTATCAACTATATTGAAAATTTTACAAAGTAGCTAGAGAGAATACAAGATCAAGGGCCAAGATTAACTAGACAAAGGATGGTCACAGACCTGCAAGATTCTGCACAAATTTGCTAAGCTAGAAATGAAAATAGAAAAAGGTTATTTTAGAAAAAAGTTTAGTACATTTTAGTGCAAGTTTTGTAAACCCGTGCTGCTAGTGTATAAAGTATGAATTGGTCCTAAGTTTGAGAGTAACAAACAAATTCATATTTTCTTCAATTCTCTCAAGGAAGAAGCTGAGTTCTTATATTTTTAAGAACACGAAATTTGTAGAAAGACAAACTTAATTAATACAAATTAAGTGAGTTTTGAAATATTATGCTTGTGATTTTATTTCTATTGAACACAATATCTTTACAAATTAGAAACTGCTTTGTTCACCTAATATCCAGACTTCAAAAAGGCTAAAAATCAGAAAACACATTCACCCCCCTCTGTTTTGTACTCAATAGCTAACATATTTATATACATAAATAAATATATAATCTTCTATCATCTATTTACAAGTGGCAAGCTATAAAATATGTTGATGTGTTGACTATGGAGAAGCTGATGTTAGTTGTGCTGACATGGGAGATTGCCGGGCTGGTGGTGTATTGTCATATATCCCCTCAAGTTGGGGATGGTTAAATACATGCCAAACTTGGATTTCAAGTGATTAAAATGAGGAGAAGACAATACTTGTATAAAAATATTAACTTGTTGATCACTGGTAGGTAAATAAAATAATTGAATAAAATATTCAAAAACTTTGTTCTAAGTAAAATAACAATCAATGTCAATATACTGTATGTGTGTTTTTACGCTCATGAAAAACAATATTTTTTTGCTATCCGTATGTCAGATTGATTATTGCAAAATAAGGTAATTGGTTGCAGATCATGAACACTAATATCACCAAGTAAACAAACTAACTAAGCAACCTATGATGCTTAAGGTACCATGGCTCGATATTCAATTTCAAATGAAGATTTTGAAACCGTAATTTATTTTTTTGATTTCCAGCTAATAGGTGAAGAACCAAGTATAAGCAAATAGCCAAAAAATGATCATCTTGTGTCGGGGCAAGTTGCCCAATCATAACCCGAGTAAGCTTTTAAGGTTAACCGATCAGTGCCATGTAATACAATTCCTCTATCTATAGTCCCAACAATATAACTGAAAATATGTTGTAAAACATCAAAATGATGTGAACGAAGAGAATACATAAATTAAATCAAGGTATAAGCCAAAGTCAGGACATGTGTTTATATAAAAAATCAAGCTTTCCAACAAGAATTCTATAAAAATCAAGGTTCGAATAAAATTCACCACTAAACCGGTGATATCTGATTTAGTAAATAGTTCATGAGTAAATAAAAAAATCTATAAGATCCCATATAATAAATTTTATCCCTAATGTATCTCAGGGATAGACCTAATTTCGTAGAATTGCATGGGCTTGATCCAATATTGACTAGTACGTAAATATTGGCAAAATGGATCATGCCTAAGCAGATAATTTTAGACACCTCCAAAGTCCAGTCCCTCTTTTTTTTCTCATAAACAAAAATAGTCACATTCATACAAAATATGCTCTTTTATTCCAGTAACCCTCCAATTCGTGATGTCACGAATTTACTCCAACAACAAATTGTATATATATTTTAAGTAATTTTTTTATGAAATATTTATATAAAATTGTATAAAAAATTGTAAACATTTACATACTTTATTTATATAAATGTATATTCTTTTGCATAAAAATATAAATACATATTCTATCGTTGGCTTAAAATAAAAAAATGATACTTGATAATAGATTAATCGTGTATTTTAATATACATACCAAACTATAATAACCGAAATGCGGTATAGTTTGGTATAACCCTTATTATGGTTATTTTTTTCAATTACAAGCATCAAATCTTTGTAATAAAATGACGGGGACCGTTAAATCCAAATATTAATGGAATAAACAATTTCCCATATTTTAATCATGCCACTAATAAACATTTATATCATTACTTATATTTATGAATATACAAAAAAGTTTTGAAGTTCGAACCGCAGAATTAACAAGCTCTTATATTACTATTATTTATAAACATGCAAATAAGTTGAATGTTTTAAATCTCATCAATGGTATATTATATTATAACTAGTTTACTAAGCCGCGCTTTGCAGCAGCAGTCTAAAATAATTTTTTTATATTTTTAATACGATCTTCGTTATTCAGTAATTATGAATAATAAATAAATATAATAAATTAGGACATTTAAAAAGTCGTTCTCTCGTTAAAAAAATTACTCCAATGAGTCGATTTCTCATTATTCACAAATCTAATATCATAAAATATATTATTAATTAGTCAATAATCAATGTAATTGTTATTCCCAAGGAACTAACAATGAGATTTACAGAAGGGGGGTGAATGTAAATCTCAAAACTTTTTCAAGTTTTGAGCAGTTTCAAAAGCTAAGTGTATGATGAACAATTGTGTGTGAATTGCTTTGAGCAGGTGTAGACAGATATATATATTCAAGACACAAATGTAAAGAACACAAAGGCTTTAAAAACTTTTCTGGTGGATTTGTTGTTCTACCAGAGATGTGTATTTCAGAAAATCTGTGATACAAAGAATTGATCACAGTTGCTTCCTAGTACAAACTAGATGATTTTCTCTCTATGTTTTTCTAAACCGCTCTGGAAAATTCACATCTAATTACTAGCTGCTACTTGGTTTATATATCACCAAGTTTACAAGTGAAGACAAAGATAAAATACAATTATAAAATAGTTCTTCACATGTTTCTTCTTCATTTCTCTATCCAGTGCAATCTAAGATAATCTGTGAATCTTTGAATACTTCCTTGTTTGTACTATAATGGAAATGTTGTTTTTTCTTGATTCCTCCAAGAGGCTACCACATTCTAATTGTCTCTGTCAACCCATGTGTCTTTGTCAGCTTATGAATTGTCAATATCAACTGCTATGGAACTAAGCATTCCGTTGAAGCTGTTAGGTCCCAATGTGTTTGTAGAAGGGGGGGGTTGAATACAAACAGTACCAAATAATCGAATAAATGCGGAATAAAAAAAGTGAAACAAAATTCAAGTTAAATAAAAATATTATTAAACTTGAAAGGTGTAACAATAACTGTATCGATTACAAGGTATTAATCTCAAATCAATTATCAAAAATCTAGAATAAATTCGACATGAACTTTTTCTATTTTTGCAATAATTAGAATCAAATGCTAAACGCGATTTGAGATTAAGTTCTAGGGATTTTGATCTGCTAGATTGTTACACAAGAACAAGAGAATGATTTCTAGTTGATTGGATTTAACTTTGCAATCTAGAAATTGATCTTGAATTAAGCAGATAAAAAATTGAATGTTTCAGAGGCGGCTGCTTTTTCTTTCTGTTTGTTCTTGGCTTCTATTTTTTCTGGATGATTGAGTTGCTGCTGCTCTGCTTCTTTTTAATCAACAGTCGAATAGAATTGAACTGGCATGACAATCCTATAGCTGGCAAGACTTTCGGTAGGACAATGGATTGAACTAGCAAGACAATCTGAATGAACTAGCATGACAATCAGAATGAACTAGCAAGACAATCCTTCTCCTAGTGTAACTTTCGGTGAGACTATTGAAAATGGCCTAGCATGACAATCGGTATGACAATCCTGATTGTCATACTAGTTCATTTTCAATTGTCTTGCTGATTTAATGCAGATTTTAATCCAATTAAAATTCTGAAAATCATTAATATTAATTCAGAATTAATTAATCAATTAATTCAATTAATCAATAAATTAATCTTTGCAGATATAATTTATTTTCTTAATTAAATTATATGACTTAATTAATTAATAGAGAATTAAAACTAATCTTAAAGCAGCAATCCATTCTTCTGAAAATCTTCTGATAATCACAGTCAATTATGAATCAATTCCACCACTTCAACGTTGACACTCGATGTACTGTCTGGTTCATGAGTGACTAACTTCCGTGACGTTTCTTCATGTCTTAACTTTGACACTTTGATTTTCTTCAGATTAAATCCTTGTAATTAATTGATACCCTGACGAGATCTCTTGTCACTTGATTAAATCCACGATCTTGATTTATATCACTGAGGCATGATCAACTTCTTGAACTTCTTCCAGTGAATTAACTCCTCAAGTCTGTAGATGAACCTTGTTTCTGAATCCTTTGACAGATATTACTTTGCGAGATCTCTCTGACGGTAGATCCACTATTTACTTATTACATTCTTATTTGAGTTGAGTTGAATCCTCGAATATACAAATAGGCTATGACATATGACTTACAATCTCCCCCTATTTGTTTGTTAGACAATAACACACAAATACCTAGAGGATAACTCAACTAACAAATAAGAAAAAGATATAAACATACATGCAAAGTAAATAGCAGAAAAGTTCTGGATGAGATTTAACATTTTCCAGATTCCAAGTAGATGTTCCTCTAGACTGAACATATCTTCAAGTAGTTCTTCATTTGTACAACCACATTTCCTGTTGAGAAGCACATATCTCTCTTGTTTTTCCCCCTATGAGAATCAACTGATTAAGGAAGATCACCTTCGTTTACCACCTCTCCCGTACAATAGGATCCGCAGATAAAACCAATGGTACTCCCTTAACAGCTTCTTCCCTTATCAGAAAATCACCTTGTGTTTACCACCTCTCCCGTACAATAGGATCTGTAGTTACAAACAACAATGGTGTGGAGTAGTGTACATATGATCTTTTTCTTCCTCCCTGCTATTTCTCCCCCTTAGTTGAGGAATCCTCCAAACTATTACTTAAGCTTTTATCTCCCCCTTAAAGAAGGAATGTATGCCGTCGTCTGAAGGAGTTCTCATATTTCACTTGGTTGGAAAAGAAATAACAAGTAGTTTCTCTTTCTTCCTCACTGTGAGTGTGTGATTGTGTTTTAGTGTACCTCATATATGTTTCACTCTTCTCTATACTCGTGTTTACACTCATTCTCACAAGTGTATCACTCCTCTCATAGCTCCATAATCCAGCTGTACCTGCAAGGAAAATCACCTTAGCCATCCTTAAGGAGGTCACAGGTGGTGCAATGGGAGTTCGCAAATCCCCATCCTTGTTAAACTCGTCAGATGAATCTGAGTCATAATTTATAAGTTGCTAGTTTCCCTTTTAGGGTTCCAGACTTGAATTCTGGGAAGGTAAACAATGATCCAACGAATTTAGCATAAAGATCAAAGTTCCCTTCTAATGTCTGTGAAGACATTTCCTTGTGACACATCAGGTAATATCTGAATCATTGTCAACAAGTTGCCGATCTGCGCCTATGTCAGATCCACTATCCGCAGATGCATCCAGGGGATTTAAGCCTGGGGAGGTAGACACTGACCACTGACATATGGCTTTTGGATCAGTATCCTCTCCTAACACCTGTAAAGGTAATTGGTCCATTAACGAACCTTGAACAATCGAATCTGACCTTAAAATGGTCGAAACTCTTGTTTCCGTCAACTCATCCTTTGTGTGTGTAACCTTTCCTTTTGCATCAAGAATTGTTTATGTTTGAAGTGGTGACACTACATCGGATACCCTGGCCGACAGGCAAATTTCAATAGACGCACCCTTTTGAGAGAATGAATCTAGTAACTGTTTTTGTGCCTTTTCAACCATTACATCTTTTTGAGAAGATGTATGGGGGCTAGCAGTTGTCTCGGTTTAAATACTACTCATCTATGTAGGAGACAGAGCTACTGGGTTGACTACAGAACCTTCCTTATGTGGTGCACTAAGGCACTATCTCCCTCATGCTCATTCATACTATATTTAGTGGTAAGAGAGTGTTGGTTGGTTCTGTTTCTGTGTTTGTCTTTACAGTCTGGGATAGATGTTGTGGGTTTTCAACCTCATGACTGCCAATGAAAGAAAGTCATTGGGGACTGAACCTGTAACACAGAACATATGGTGATAGAGAGAAAATGATTTACAATAGTGATTTCAAAAGATTTTACACGAAATAAGAAATCACTAATGTAGAAAGAAGTTTGATTTTGTTTTTCAATATGAATGAGTTTTTGATAAAACATTGATCACTTAGGGTAAAGTCTAAGTAATTCTCATTCATGTCAAAAGCTTACAAATATCTGCAACATAATGTTAACAAGATATCATTGACCGATACTTGTCAAGTACTTTAGATACTAATTGTTATGTTGCATAAACAATATACCACTGCACTTATAAAACAATATGATTGTGCCTAGTGATAAGATAGTTATAAATATGACGACTCTACTTATTCATATAAAACTGTAACTGCAGTTAGAGTGCCATACCATGTCCTTGACGATTGCTTGAGCAGTATACTAGTTCATACCAACCTGAGGTGAGATTGTGAAGAAGAGATTGCATAGTCCAATAGATCTGCAGCTGCAAAGTCCATGAACTGTGGTGCACTGACTTCCTCTTTTAACTCACCAATCAGGAGTACACTTGTACACATCATACTAGAGTACAATTCCAAGTGTAATGTGCAGCAGGTGCCTGATATGTCATAATATTCTCAAGTCTCGTCACTGGTGCTATATGTTAGATACTGCTTCCTGATAATAACCTAGCACAATATACAAAATTACAATGATAACATTCCCAGCTTGCAAACAGCCATATCCCTCAGATAAACCTTTGCTGTTATCTCCAAAGGTAATCAGGGGGCCAGCTTTCTCAATCCTCATTTGATAGCAGGGCTCTATCTCCGGTCATATGTCTTGATGATCCACTGTCAAGAATCCACACTACCGGTTACACCTGTATACTGCCCTGCACTTCAAATGGATTAGACCTTCTTCGGAACCCAAACTTGGTTGGGCCCGGCATACTTGTAGAATTGTCCTTTGTCATGCAAAACAACATTTTTAATTTTAACGATCTCAACATTCTCAATGACTGAACATTTGACCTTGTAAACAGCCTTAACAAATTTCTGTTTAAGCTTAGGCACAAATGTCTCCTTTCTAGCCTTAGAAGGACTAGCAGTCTTAGACCTATCATGCTTCTTGTTATTCACATGCTGACGAGGAGTAGTCTTATCATTAGACACATGCTTACCATTAAAATAAGCATACATCATATTAAAAGCACAAGACATACAATAAGCAACACCACATGCTTTATAAGAGTGATTAACAGCAGGTAATTTATGCATGGTAGACATGGCATTATTGTTATCCAACTCATGTGTGTCTGAGTTATTCTCAGTTGCTTTCACAACTTTGACTGGAACTTTCGACTCACTTGACTTGGAAACAATCTTCTCATAAGCATGATCCTCAGCACGTATTTCTTCTTGAATAACAGAAGAGGTCGCATCAAATGGTTCAGCAATTGATGCTTTATAGAGGGGTTCATCAACACCCTTAAGCACATGTGGTACTTCCCTCCCTTTAGCACAGACATGAGGAGGGGAGTTTATGCCTAATTCTCCAATAGCAGCATTGTAATCATAACCTATTCCAGATGTTTGATTAACAGCTTGCTTACTGTAGAACTCTTTAGCCTTCGAACAAGAATTGAAGTAGGCTCTAACCTTAGTCTCAAGACCGGTGATCTTGTCTTTGAGAATAGTTTCGAGTTTTCTATAACAGTCAACTCTATTCTCTAGAAAAGATACCTGTTCTTTTAATTTGTCTTGATTAATGTGCACAAGTCTTAATTCATTGACCTCTTTCTCAAGGTCTATGATCTGTAAATTTAACAGTTCATTATCACGACGTGCACAATCTAAGTTACCTCTTAGATGATAAATCATTTCAGCATCAGAAAGTTTTACCTCTATTCTTGACGATGAAGCTTTTCCATCAATAGCCATAAGAGCAAGATTTCCTTCTTCTTCATCTTCACTGTCAGTATCATCCCAGCTTCTTCCCTTTGCCAGATAAGCCCTTTCAGAGTTCTTTCTTACTTGCTTTGGCTTCCTACATATGGCAAAGTGTCCCAACTCATTGCAGTTATAGCATCTAATGGTGCTTCGATCAACCATCCCTGTTTTGTACCCACCACTGCTGGTGTTAGAGGATGAAGATCCACCTTTCTGGAATTTGTTGTAGTTGGACTTGTACTTAAGCTTGGGATTCCTCATGAATCTGACATTAGAGAATCTCTTGACAATTTGGGCCATTGATTCATCTTCCAATTGCTCCAGCTCTTCCAAGGAATAAAAATCATCACTTGATTGATTTATAGTAGGAGGATCATATTCTGCTACTAACTCATTTTCCTCACCCTTGGGAAACTGTACCATTCTTTCTAACTGTTGAGATTGTTGTTGTTGTTGACCTTCAGCTACAAGTACAGTAGATGTGCTGACCATTCTATCCTTCCCGTAGACTTCCTTCTGTTGAATCTGCTCCAACTCATAGGTTTTTAACACTCCATAGAGCCTGTCCAAAGAAATCTCACTCAGATCTCTAGCTTCTCTAATGGTAGTGATTCTATGTTCAAGATGAGTTAGCAGTGTTAAAAGGAACTTTTTGTTGACCTCCCTGATTGAATAATATTTCCCATTTATGTTCAGGTTGTTGATCAACGCATTGTACCTCTCAAACACTTCAGTAATTCCTTCTCCTGGATTTGATTTAAAATATTCATACTCAGAGGTTAGGATCTCCAACTTGTTCTCCCTAACTTCCTCTGTGCCTTCATTAATCACCTCAATAGTTTCCCACATGTGTTTGGAATTTTTACAGTTCATCACATGTCTGTTCATCAAGGGATCAAGGGAATCAATTAATATTAATTGAAGGCTGGCATCCAAGGAGGCTTCTTCCTTCTCAGCAAGAGTAAAATCTTTGGGCTCTTTTGGATAGGTTCTAGCTTTAGTAGTCACCACACCATCTATTATTACCTCCGGTTCAATAACCATCGGAGTTTTTATACCCTTCTTTAACAAGTTTGAATATTTGGGATTTGCAACTTGTAAAAATAATAGCATCTTCTTCTTCCACATGATATAATTCTCTTTATCAAATTGTGGAATTTTAACGGTTCCAACTTTATGTGAAGTCATTATGAATTTTTGAATAAATAAAAATTCAAGGAGTTGAAAAATCACAAAAGTCTAGGATCTTGATTTGTTCGTTAATCAGAAGGCTCTGATACCAATTGTTAGGTCCCAATGTGTTTATATAAGGGGGGGGTTGAATACAAACAGTACCAAATAATCGAATAAATGCGGAATAAAAAAAAGTGAAACAAAATTCAAGTTAAATAAAAATATTATTAAACTTGAAAGGTGTTACAATAACTGTATCGATTACAAGGTATTAATCTCAAATCAATTATCACAAATCTAGAATAAATTCGACATGAACTTTTTCTATTTTTGCAATAATTAGAATCAAATGCTAAACGCGATTTGAGATTAAGTTCTAGGGATTTTGATCCGCTAGATTGTTACACAAGAACAAGAGAATGATTTCTAGTTGATTGGATTTAACTTTGCAATCTGGAAATTGATCTTGAATTAAGCAGATAAAAAATTGAATGTTTCAGAGGCGGCTGCTTTTTCTTTTTGTTTGTTCTTGGCTTCTATTTTTCTGGATGATTGAGTTGCTGCTGCTCTGCTTCTTTTTAATCAACAGCCGAATAGAATTGAACTGGCATGACAATCCTATAGCTGGCAAGACTTTCGGTAGGACAATGGATTAAACTAGCAAGACAATCTGAATGAACTAGCATGACAATCAGAATGAACTAGCAAGACAATCCTTCTCCTAGTGTAACTTTCGGTGAGACTATTGAAAATGGCCTAGCATGACAATCGGTATGACAATCCTGATTGTCATGCTAGTTCATTTTCAATTGTCTTGCTGATTTAATGCAGATTTTAATCCAATTAAAATTCTGAAAATCATTAATATTAATTCAGAATTAATTAATCAATTAATTCAATTAATCAATAAATTAATCTTTGTAGATATAATTTATTTTCTTAATGAAATTATATGACTTAATTAATTAATAGAGAATTAAAACTAATCTTAAGCAGCAACCATTCTTCTGAAAATCTTCTGATAATCACAGTCAATTATGAATCAATTCCACCACTTCAACGTTGACACTCGATGTACTGTCTGGTTCATGAGTGACTAACTTCCGTGACGTTTCTTCATGTCTTGACTTTGACACTTTGATTTTCTTCAGATTAAATCCTTGTAATTAATTGATACCCTGACGAGATCTCTGTCACTTGATTAAATCCACGATCTTGATTTATATCACTGAGGCATGATCAACTTCTTGAACTTCTTCCAGTGAATTAACTCCTCAAGTCTGTAGATGAACCTTGTTTCTGAATCCTTTGACAGATATTACTTTGCGAGATCTCTCTGACGGTAGATCCACTATTTACTTATTACATTCTTATTTGAGTTGAGTTGAATCCTCGAATATACAAATAGGCTATGACATATGACTTACAGAAGCTTTCATCCGTTGATGGTTTAATCCGTTGATGCTCTAGTGACATCCGTTGATGCTCTAACAGTTGAAGCTTTATCCGTTGATGCACTCATCCGTTGATGGATGTTATCCGTTGAAACTTTAGAGACATCCGTTGAATCTTTGTTTCTCATCCGTTGAAGGCCTTTAATCTATCAGTTGATACTACTTCATTTATACAAAATTACAAGGTATGAAATATTTACAATTAGCCCTCCTATTTGCATATCCACTAGTAGTCAACATGACTTATAATTTCCCACAACTTCTAAGAATTATAACTTAAATGCAGAGACTGAGATGTGCTACAATACTAAACTTATTTCTAAGTAAAGTTACTCCATCAACGGATAGCCAAGATGGTCTTATCCGTTGAGGCTACAAACACTAGATTTTTACTTAAGTGTTTTGTTTAACTTATCATCAAACTAATACACATATTCCTAACAGTAATTATTTTTTAATAATATAAAATTTTAAAAAAATTACAAAAAGAAATTGAAATAATATGAGCGGCGTCACCTCACCGCCCTCGTCGTTTACTTTACATAAGTAAAATATAATATAATGATATAATAATTTTATATTATATTGAGATTTAAAAAATATTGAGTATATTTGTATAGATACTTGTCTTTGTAATATTTTATTGATTAAAAATTAAAAGAAAAGTTTTAAAAAATATTAATATATTAAGTTAATTTTAGGAGAAAAAGGAGAAACTTTATTAAAAAGAAATATAAGAGAATATCAAGATTGTAAGTTGATTTTAAGAGAATGGAGACATTATAGGAGAATATTATGATAGTAAGTTGATTACAAAAATTTCAATGGAAGATGTTGTAGAAACCTTTAGAGAATATTACGAATAAAGATATTTGTAATATAATATTTATGTTTAAAAAAATTTAGGAGAATATAAGATGGTAAGTTTATTTAAAAGGGAAGTAGAAGTTTTAGAAAAATATTATGATGGTAAGTAGATCTCAAAAATCTCAATAGAAGTTGTTGTAGAAATTTTAGGAGAATACTACGATTTATGATAATATATTTAGGAGAATATAAGATAATTGTAGTTTTCGATATTTATTAACTCAAAAAATTGAGAAAAATATAAAAATAGAATGAGACGATATGAGAGCGCCACTTAAACGCCCCCGTCTTCTCCTTTATATAAATACTAGTTTACTGAGCCACGCTTCGCAGCGGCCTTCTAAAATAATTTTTCGTCTTTTTTTCTTTTTTTTCTTATCTAATCTTGATTATTTGAAAATTATGAATAATAATTAAATATAATAAATTAAAAAGGTTGAAAAATCATTTTCTCTTTAAATATTTATATTCCAATGAGCCTCACTCTCTCATTATTCACAAATTATCATAAAATTATATTATGTAATAGTCAATAATTAATGTAATATTTTTTCTATTTAATAATTTAAATTTTTTAGAAAATTATAAAAAATAAATTTAAATAATTTGAGAGCAGCCACCTCACCGTCCTCGTCTTCTCCTTCACATAAGCATAGAATAATATAATGATCTTAAAAAATACTGAGAAAACTTATTTGTAAATACTTGCCTTTGTACTATTTTATAGGCTAAAATTTAAAAGAAAAATTTAAGAAAAATGTAATATAGTAAGTTGATATTAGGAGAAAAAGGAGAAACAATATTTAAAAAGAAATTAATTAGAGTACCAAGATGGTAAGTTGATTTAAATGGAAAGGAAAATTTTTAGGAGAATATTATGGTGGTAAGTTGATTTCAAAAATTTTAATTAAAGATTTTTTTAAAACTTTAGGAGAATATTACGAACGATAATAGTATATTTAGAAGAATATAAGGTAACTATAATTTTTGATATAGAAAAATAAAATATAGTAAGTTATTTTAAGGAGAAAGAAGAGAATTGTTATTAAAAGGAAATTTAGGAGAATATCAAAATGGTATATTTATTTAAATGAAAATTAGAAGTTTTAGGAGAATATTATAATGGTAAGTTGATTTAAAAAATATTAATTAAAGATTTTGTAGAAATTTTAGGAGAATATTACGAACGGTGATAATATATTTCGAAATATATAAGGCAAATGCAATTTTTGATATTTATTAAATCAAAAAATTAAGAAAATTAGGAAAAAAAAAAGAATGAGACGATCTGAGATGCGACATCTAAATGCCCCCGTCTTCTCCTTTATATAAGTACTAGTCGACAAAGTCGCGCTGCGCAGAGTCCCTAAAAAATATTTTTAAAAAAATCACATGAAGATTATTTAAGAAAAACATGAACTATAATAAATTAAAAATTAATTATCCATAGTTATTGGCCATTTTGTGTCACGCTTTGTTAGGCGACACCCGTTATAATATACATAATAAAATAAAATTGCGTACATATTTTTTCATGATACCTGTTGTAATAAAAAAATATTAATCAGATGAATTCTAATAAGAACTAATAACATAATTTAGATAAAAATTTGTTTGACCCGCTCTCTAGTCAAACACAATATTAATAAAATAATTGTTAAAATTTAGATAAGATTTAGTTTGAGTCGTTCTCCCGTCAAATACAATACTAATAAAAAATTATTATAATTTAGACAAAAAATATTTAAATATTGAAACAATAAACAGATGCAAACCCCTACAAATTAAAAAATATTATGTTGAATATCTTTATATACGCTCAAGAACCGACGGCCTGCAATTTTTTTTAAAAAAAGCATTATAATAAACAATATTAAAGATTTGTACATGGAGGGATATCGACTCTTTGCCAGCAGAGAATGGTGGGTCCCTCCTGGCTTTTTTGCATGCAGAGAATGTAATATATAATAGATGATGTCAAAGATTACTGGAGCTAACAATGTCATTAGCATCTATGATCTAAGTAGAAGATTAATGTACAGTTATTTCCAGTAATTAGTTAAGCTTGGGGTCAACCCTAAGTAAGTTGTATTGTTATCTAAATTTATATTTTGTAATTGTAATACTTAAAGTCTGTAAAAATGTAAAGGAGCAGACTGGAGTCTTTTTTCCTAAAACAGTATCAAGCCTAAGGATTCTATCTGGAAGAAGATCAAGAAGATCATGCCTCAGAAGAATTTTGAAGAAGCTTGGAGTTGAATAAATCTGTTTGGAGAAAAATGTTCTAAGTCAAGATCTCTACAAATCACAAATTTAATGTTATAGAGAAGTCATTCGAGAACTCCAGAATGGCTTATTAAGAAGTCATTCAAACTCCAGAGAGTACCGATGGATGAGCAATATCTACTCGATAGATGAGCAACTTCTACTCGATGGATGAGCAACTTCTACTCGATGGATGAGCAGTGTCTACTCAACAGATCAGCAATATCTACTCGATGGATGAGCAACATCTACTCGATGGATAAGCAATGTCTACTCGACGGATAATCCATCATTACTCGATGGATAAGCAATATCCACCGAGAGTAGAGAAGTCAGGAAAGCTACTCGAGAACTCAAGAAGATATCGACAGGTCATTCCTTCAATAGAGAACTCAGAATTATCGACAAGTCTATATTCTTTCGAGAACTCAAAGATATCTACAAGTCAAAGTGAAGATATGAAGACTAGAGATCACGACAAGCTGAAGACCTCTACAAGCCAAACTCATTATGGAGTGCTAGAGATCTCGATAAGCCTATTTACTTATCGAGATGTCAAGTGTTCTATTAATTCAAACTGGAGATCTCGAAGTACAGTCTCAAAGTACAGAATTACAGATCAATTTAATATCCAAGATAAACAATCAACAAACAATCCAACAGCTGG
Source organism: Apium graveolens (assembly GCF_009905375.1). Taxonomy (NCBI): domain Eukaryota; kingdom Viridiplantae; phylum Streptophyta; class Magnoliopsida; order Apiales; family Apiaceae; genus Apium; species Apium graveolens. The sequence continues at coordinate 164,583,232 of NC_133657.1, forward strand.
ATTGAAAAGTCTACAAAAAGCAGCTTGAAGAGTGTGCAAGATCAATGGCAAAGACTAACTGATAGAGGAAGATTAAAGTAAACACGGGATGCCAAAGATATGTTAAGCTAGAAATGGAAGATTTGCTTTTCTATAAATAGAAATGACAAGTGACATTTTAGAAAAGTTAATAGCATGTTTATTATCCATTATGTAAACCAGCAGTTAACTGAGATATAAAGTTAACACTGGTCCTCTAGTTAGGAGTAACAATTTAGATCAAAATTCTTGTAACACTCTCGAGAAGAAGCTGAGCTCTTTAACTTCAAAGAGCTTAGAAATTTTGTAGCAAAACATCTTAATTTTTAATACAAAAATTAAGTGAGTTTTGAAGATCTGTATTCTTTATTTTCTACAAGCTTATAGTCTGCATGAACACTTTTCTATACAAGATTTAATTTACTTTGTTCAACCATTAACTTTCAAGAAAAGCCTAAAATCAGAAAAACACATTCACCCCCCCCTGTGTGTGATTCATTACCTAACAAGTGGTATCAGAGCAAAATCTGAAAGTAAACAGATTCAAGATCTTGGAAGAATGAATACACAGAAAATCAGTAACATCAAAATTCCTACCTTTGATAAAGTTAACTACCCTCTTTGGAAAAATAAAATGATGTTGTTTATCAGGATGGTCAATCCATTCTATATTCAGATCCTCAAGAATGGACCATTTATTCCTATGGTAAGAGTTGAGGAATCTACAGATGGAGACATGGTCATACCAGCTCATTATGCTCCCAAAGATCCAGCTGAGTATTCTGGACCTGAAAAGAAGAAAGTCTCCCTGGATAGCAGCTTACAGTTAATATTGATTGAGTCACTTGACAATGTGATGTACAACAATATTATTAACTAGTGACACTGCCAAGCAAATATGGAAGAAGATTAAAATACTATGTGAAGGAACTGAGGAGGTTAAATCTAATCAAAGAATGATATTGTTAGTCCCTTAACAATGTAACAAGAATTACAGAAGGGGGGTTGAATGAATTCTTGAAACTTTTTCTTGATTAAAAATGTTCTAACTCGAATATATATATATATAAGTGAATTGATTAGCACAATACGGAATAGTTACTTAAATGAATCAAAACACAAGTAATTAAAAATAAGAGTCTTTAAAAACTTTCTGGTGGATTTGAATGATTCCATCAGAGATATATAATATATATCGAGAGAACCCTGTGTGCAGAATGCTCACAGCTGCTTACAAATATTGAACAACTAAGAATGCAGAGAAATGCTAAGAATTTTGCTTACAAATATTTCTCTGTTTTTTTCTCAGATAGTTTCTTAGTTGCTACTTCTTTGTTTATATATCACCAAGATTACAAAGTAATGAGACAGGATAATAAAACAAAAACTATATAGTCTATTACAATGCTACTTCATTACTCTATTCCAGCATCTTTGAATATCTTCATAATAGCATGGAAATGGTAATGCTTCTTTGTTCTCAGAAACCCAGTTGAATAGGCTACCACATTCCATTTGCATCCACTCGACGCATGTGACTGTGTTGTCACTGTCAACAGATATTTGAATTCTTTATCCATTGGGTTCATGATCATCCGTCGACTTATTGATCATCCGTCGGGTTGTTGATCATCAGTTGAATTCATTGTTGTTTATCCGTCAGGTAGTAATCAGGCACTTGACTTCATTTCACTTATGCAGAATTACAAGACATCATCTATGTACAATTAATCAACCTATTCTGCATATCTAACTAAAATCAACATGACTTAAGTACTACTACAGATTCTAAACAATGTGTATGCAGAAATGTGCTACAGACTTATTGTTACATAAGCTACTCACTCGATGGATAATAAGTCATCATCCGTCGGGACTATATTGTGTCATCCGTCGGGACTATAAACCTTATCCATCGAGTGCTACATAATTTCACTAAGTAAAATCTACCAAGGTGTTTTGTTCATGAAATCATCAAGTACACAACATATACACAACAATCTCCCTCAATTTATGTCTACTGTAATTGTAGCCATAAATTAAGAGACACTTGATGATAACAAAACACCTTAAAAATGCAACTTTTAAAAGACAGTAGATTATACTGAAAAGTGCTTCAATTAACAAAATGTACAAAGTTTTGCTCACAGTCATTTTCAAGATGCTCCTCTAGCCTGAGCAGATTTATCTAGTTCCTTGAAGGTCTGGATCTCTTTCCAAGCTTTCTGTTCTTTTCCTCAACCTGATTTTGGAGCTGCCTGTGGAATTTCAGTTCATCAGATTCTGAGAGATTTAGTTTTCCTTGCCTTTCCAAAAGAGTCTCATTGCTAGAGATGCTCAATTGGTCTTCTAATCTGAAAAATCTTCTCACTCCTTTGTCATCCATGAACTCCATCAGCCAGTAGGGCCTTAGATGCACTCTTCTCCCTGTGTAAGGGATAATTAGAGTCTTTGAGAGTGCATCTTTAACTCTAACACTCCTTAGCTCTATCAATCTTCTTCAGTACTAATCTTCTTACAGTAATATTGAACCCAAAGTTCTTCTTGAAGGATGAGTAAACTTTAATCAGTACAGCTTGGCTTTCTTGAAGGATCCTGTGAAGTGGCCACTAAATCTCCTTTCCTCCTTTATACTTGAACACTAACCTTTCAGGTAGGTTTCTGTATGCATCAATTCCTCTCACTTCATCTAGTTCATCTAGATAGAGGTTTAGATCAGAAAATTCTTTGATGTCACACAAGTACATGTAATCTCCCCTATTGACTTTAGATTGAGCTTGACTACTGTTTTGGATTTGAGAGGTGACAGCTTCACTTTCTTGACTGCTCTTGACTATGTTCTCTTTGGCTTGTTAAGGATTGGCAAATAGAAGTCAGGAATTGGTATGTTCTCCCATTCTACTGGTTCATCCTTAGGCACTATAGGTTCACCATGGATGTTCCTGTAAGGATCCACCACTTTGATATCTTCAAATACCACTGAGGGTTTTGATGCTTGAGTTGTAGTTGGAGTGGATTCCTTGGGAAACTGATTCTCCAATTCCTTATCAACAATGTCCAGTTTCCTTTTAGTTCTTTTAGCCAATTCCTTGATTCTTGGAGATTTCTTCTGTTGTTCAACTTGCTTCTTTGATTCAATAACTTCAGATGGCTGAGAAGGAATTTGTTGTGATGAATTTACAGCATGTAGTTTGGCCAAGATAGCAATTTGCTCTTTCTTTTGTTTAGTCTTTTTAGCATCTAGAGCAACTTGCTTCTAATCCTGCTTCAATCTAGCCTTTTCTTCTCTCTTTGCTTGGGCAAGTTGAGGATGTCCAGCCACCACACAAATTTCTTTCTCATTCCTGAAAATTTTAGCAATTCTCCTTTTAGAAGCTGAATCAGCTGGATCTTTGTAGAAAGCAATTGACCTTGACAGAAGCTTCTTTTCATCAGGCTTAGGTGTCTCATACACAGGTATCCAAAGGGTTCTTCAATGATGATTTTGAGTAGTTCACCCTTGGTTTCAGAATTATTTCAACCTTTGGAGATTTGATGCAGGATGACTGTCCCCTTTCCAGATAGTTCATGCTCATCTCATTCACACTAAATTTCTTGACTTGTGAGTGATGGATGGCTGACTTAACTGGCTCCTTGACTAGTTCAAACTTCTTTTGTATTTCATCATCAATCTTTTCCCAGTTGACTAAACTCAACTTCTCCTTATCAGCTGCTCTTATGTTGGCTGCTGCTGCATTGATCAGATCAATACTATCTGTAACTGGTGGTTTTGAGATAGTAATTGAAGGCACAATTACTTTAATGATTTGAATTTGAAGCTTCCCCCCCCTCACTTGGTCCTTTCTCCCTTTTGGTTATCATCAAGTTGTTTAGAGGAGAGGGTTTGAGCAGCCACCAATTTCTGAAGCAAATCTGTCTGTTGGGCTTGATGAAGATGAATGACTGTTAAAGATGCTTCCATGGCTGACATTCTTGTATCCAAGGCATCTATCTTGGTTACAAGATCAGAATTTCCTTAATTGCCTCTTGATGTCTAGCATTGTAGCTTCTGGAGGTTTAGAATATCCATCTTGTCTGAAATGGCCTTCTTCATCTCCTCAATATCACCCTTCATGGTGTTTACATCCCTAGCATGTTGGAAGCCTTGGATTTGTTGAAGTTGCAGGGAGGCTAGGTGTGCTTGAAGGAGCTTCTTGGTGCTGGAATTAGTAGAGGTTTGAAGAGCAGTGTTTATCTGATTGATTAGCTGGATCAGGGTTGTCTTGAAGTAGTGCTCATCACAGTGCTTTGAAAATGCATATGATGGCATACCTGATCTTGAACTTGAACCTACTTCTCCCCCTATGTCCATTGCCTCATCTTCACTATCCCCACTCCCATCTCCAAAGAAATCAGCTGAACCACCAGTCTCATAGTCCACATCACCAGCTGTAGAAGGCAAATCTGTGATGGCATCCTTAGCTCTTAGCATAGACTGAGTGTTATGTACCAGATTGAGCATCCTTTATGCATTGTCATTGCCCTGTTCAGCTAGAAGTTGATAAGCTAGAACAGGGTGAGTAAATGCCTCAGCATCAAGGGAGGTGGAATCTATAACAACTTTAGGTTGCTGAGATAGTCCCTCCCTGTCTACATCATGGACATTCATTAACTCACTAGCAATGACATCCATCCTTATAGCTCCAGTACCTGTATTTTTCTCGTTTTCTCTCTTTTGTTGCATCAGGGTCTCACCCTGGCTCCCCACCCTCACACCCTCACCTTCACCATCTAAGGTGTGACTCCACTCACTCTCTTTTGGCAATCCTGAAGAAATGGATTGCATAGTTTCACTCATTTCCTCTCCTTTTTCCTGGGAGCAACCCAGACTCTCACTCAAAACACTTTTTTCTCTCAATCCTAAGAGTGAATGTACAACCACTAAATCTTCTACACTTGAAATAAATGAAGTTTGAAGATGTGCAGAGATATTCGACGGATGAGTGATATCCATCGATTGAGTGGTTTTGCTATCCGACGGATAACTGCTGTTAAGCTTATCCGTCGGGATACAATCACTACTCAACAGATGAGCAATATCCATCGAGAGAGTAGAAATGAATGAACTGGGAAACGAAACTATTATTGACTCCAGTGCTGATTGAAGATATTTTGGGCACAGATGATACAACAATTCCTGAAAGAATTGGCAAGTGAGCCAACAAATCATCTAAAAGATGATGCTCACTTGCACTAAATTTTGGCTTCCCCAACAGAGTTAAAGAAGGGGAATCAGGAATTGATGTGTTTATCATATCCACATCCAGAGAATTTGTTGGTGAGTTTGGTGTTTGAGGTGCTTCTATGACTAGAGATTTTGGCTTTAACTCCACATTTATTGGAGCCACATCAAACTGAATTTGTGAAGGTGCAGTGACTGTGTCTTTAGCACCAGTTTGCACAGTGTGTGTACCCTGTGCATCCCCAAGGGTTTTAGATTTCTTCTTTCTAGCATAAGTTTGGGATGAGCTTGTGTCCCTAACCCTCTTGGCCTGTGCTCTTGGTTGAGAGCTTTGTTCAATAACTACATCCTTTTGGGAGGATGCAGCTAGAAATGAGCTTTTATCATTGTTAAGCACTACAGTTTGTTGGGAAACTGCAGTGTAGCTAGGCTGGGATCCACTCAACTCTCCATCCTTATCCTTGGGGTTTCTTTTATGTTTACCCCTTCCCTCACCTATCTTGCCCTCCTTCACACTCCCCTCTTTGGTTTTAGTGGATTTTTCAACTGGCATCTTTTGGGAGATACTAGAGGGGGCTTTCTTTGATTTAGGTTTGAAAATTTTTGCAGTTTTGGTAGCTTGGGTAGGCAACTGTTTGGTCATTGACACAGTTGCCATAACCACACTAGAACTCAAAGAAATTAGTGAGGTTGGAATAGTGGTAGGGATAGATGAACTTACCTCACTTACCTGAGGTGCTTGTATTACAGGAAAATAGAACAATGGCACATCTTTGTGATGATTGGCCCTGTTCAAATCTGCAATGAGCCTTCTCTCTTGAACCCAACAATCTAGTTTGTTGTTAGGGTTCTCAAGCACAATCTCTTCACAGAGGTGGTTAGCTAATATCATAAAGAATCTAGCATAATACACATTTTTACCTCTTTTATTTAACTCTTCTAATTTAAAACCCAACTCAAACAGAACAAGGTCACTGAAATTATAGAATTTATCTTTAACTAGCATGTAGAGCATGTTAAGCATGGATATATTTACTGAATCAAAATTACTGATTTTACCTGAAAAGACCTTTGTTACTATATCACACATAAAACTCCATTCTTTCCTAAGACCCATTCTCCTAATGTCACTTAACTTAGAAGTAGAAAGAGCATAGTTCATGTAATTAAGCATATTGATTATATCAGTGTCAGTGTGTGGAGAGGTCACAGTGTTATCAGGAATCTTGAAACATGCTTTTATAACATCACTATTAATACAGAATTTTTTACCTTTAATGGTGAGTGTGATTGTCTTATCTGTTGAGTTGTATGTAGCAGTGGTCCACATCTCTTCAACAACTTCACAAAAGATTGTGGGTGATTCTAGCATGGCATAGCTGAGCTTGCAATTCTTCACAAAGTCCATCATCTTGTGATAATCACCAGATTGCAGAATACCCTTGTTCATTAGTGCAGTGAAATTTTTCTTCTTATAAATGAACCCAGTTTAAGACATAATCTTTACAATGGGTGCCATGGTTAGAGAATAAGAGCTTGAAGAGAAAGAGAGTAAGTGCTTTGAGAGAGAATGAAATTTGATCAGTTGAATTGAGAATGATAAAAGAAAAGTGATTGAAATGAAATAAGCTTTTATACTATCTCAAAAATAACTTTTAAAAATAATAAAGTAAAATAAAGTACCCAATAGAAATTGCCTAAAATAGCTGTTTAAAAATAAACTGTAAAAATTCCACCCATTATCCGTCATGTTATGCTTACAAACTGTAAGTATACTCGATGGATAATGTTCAAGAAATTAACGGATAAGATTAAGACAATTCGACGGATGAGGATAAACTGTTATCCGTCGCGTCATAAAATATTCCAGAAAAATAATTGATTTTTATTAGCGAATAATATACTGACGGGTGATCAAACTCGATGGATAAAGATCATCTGTCGAGATGTAAATTTTGACTTAGCCAAAATTTCATCCAAGACTGAAAAATCAATTAAATTTCTGGCTGCATAACAACTTGCAAATTATCTCATAAAGATTTAAGAATAATTAAGCATACCTAACTCACTTACCAACCCTGAAAAGGTGGATTCATCCGGTGGCTTGGTAAAAATATCTGCAAGCTGCTTCTCACTTGGAACAAAATGTAGTTCCACAGTATAATTCATTACATGTTCCCTTATGAAGTAGTACTTGATATCTATGTGCTTTGTCCTTGAATGTTGTACTGGATTTTCAGTGATGGCAATTGCACTTGTGTTATCACAGAAAATAGGAATCCTTTCAACTTGCAAACCATAGTCTAGCAATTGATTTTTCATCCATAAAATCTGTGCACAGCAACTGCCAACAACAATATATTCAGCTTCAGCTGTAGAAGTAAAAACTGAATTTTGTTTTTTACTGAACCAGGACACAAGCTTGTTTCCTAGAAATTGACAGGTTCCTGTTGTACTTTTTCTATCAATTCTACAACCTGCATAATCTGTATCTGAATAACCAGTTAGATCAAAACCAGAATCTCTAGGGTACCAATGCCAAGTTTTGGTGTTCCCTTGAGATATCTGAAAATTCTCTTAATAGCTATTAAGTGAGATTCTCTAGGATTAGCCTGAAATCTAGCACATAAACATGTAGCAAACATTATATCTGGCCTACTAGTTGTTAAGTACAAAAGTGAGCCAACCATGCCCCTATAAATTGAAATATCCACAGACTTTTCAGTAGTGTTTAATTCAACCTTAGTTGCAGTAGCCATGTGAGTTTTTGCAGATGTGTAATCCATTAGATCAAACTTCTTTAAAAGATCAAAAATGTATTTAGTTTGACTAATGAATATTCCATCACTAACTTGCTTAACTTGTAAACCAAGAAAGTAAGTCAGTTCTCCCATCATATTCATTTCATACTTACTTTGCATCAATTTGGAAAACTTTTTGCAAAGTTTCTCATCTGTAGAGCCAAAAATAATATCATCTACATAAATTTGAATAAGTTTACTAGAGCCATTTATATTTCTGAAAAATAAAGTTTTATCTATAATACCTCTTGTGAAGTGATTTTCCAAAAGGAACTTTAAAAAAGTGTCATACCAGGCTATAGGTGCTTGCTTCAGTCCATAAAGTGCTTTCAAAAGATAATAGACATATTCTGGAAAATTTGGATCTTCAAAACCAGGAGGTTGACTGACATAGACTTCCTCCTCCAAATCTCCATTCAGAAAGGCACTTTTGACATCCATTTGATAGACCTTGAAATTGGCATGGGCTGCATAGGCTAAGAAGATTCTGATGGCTTCAAGTCTTACAACAGGAGCAAATATTTCATCAAAATATATTCCTTCTTGTTGACAATAGCCCTTAGCAACCAATCTAGCTTTGTTCCTGACTACTATGCCATTTTCATCCATCTTGTTTCTGAATACCCACTTGGTGTCTATTGGATTCCTTCCTTTAGGCTTGGGCACCAGCTTCCATACATTATTCCTTTCAAATTGGTTTAGCTCCTCCTGCATAGCTAAAATCCAATCAGGATCCAACAAAGCTTCTTCTACCTTCTTTGGTTCTTCCTTGGAAAGAAAGCTGTTGTATAGACATTCTTCTTGAGTTGTTCTCCTGCTTTGAACTCTAGAAGAAACATCACCAATTATTAGCTCAAAGGGGTGATCATTTGTTCCTTTTCTTTATTGAGGTAGATTAGCTCTAGATGAAGAGGCCTCATTGTTGTCTTAATGTGTGATTGAGTTTTGATTGTTAGAAACTCCCCCTGAGTTTGTGGATCTTTGATTTGAGAAAGGGGAACTTTCTATAGGTAATCTATCTTGATTTCCAGCTTCTCTTGATAACCCGACGGATGGTGAATTTTGAGTACCGACGGATGAAGCTGGTTATCTCCGACGGATAACGCAGATTGCCTCCCGATGGATGAAGCATTATGCAACTCGACAGATGTTGAGTTTTGTGCTTCATTGGTAGTAGATTTTTCTGCATTATCCTTAGATACTGTTTCTTGATCACTTTCATCATCACTACCATCACTAACCATCTCCACATTGTCGAATTTGAGGATCTCATGGTAATCTCCATCTTGAAGTCCTTCAATCTTTTTATCATCAAACACAACATGTATTGATTCCACAATAATGTTGGTTTTTAGATTATAGACTCTATATGCTTTACCAACAGCATATCCAACATAAATTCCTTCATCTGCTTTAGCATAAACTTCCCATTTTGATCAGTTTGATTTCTCAGAATATAGCACTTGCAGCCAAAGACATGAAGAAAATTTAGAGTTGGCTTCTTGTTCTTGAACAATTGATAGGGAGTCATGCATCTTGCTTGATTAACCAGAGAAATATTCTGAGTGTAGCATGCAGTATTTACAGCTTCATCCCAGAAATATGTTGGCAGTTTAGACTGTTCAAGCATTGTCCTTGCAGCTTCAATAAGTGATATGTTCTTCATTTCCACTACTCCATTCTGTTGTGGAGTTCTTGTTGCTGAAAACTCATGCAGAATCCCATTTTCCTCACAAAATACTCTCATGACAGAATTCTTGAACTCAGTTCCATTGTCACTCCTGATTCTTCTAACCTTGAAATCAGGATGATTATTGACTTGCCTTATGTGATTGATGATGATTTCACTGGCCTCATCTTTAGACTTTAGGAAATATGTCCAAGAGAACTTTGAGAAATCATCTACAATTACTAGGCAAAATCTTTTCCTTGAGATGGACAACACATTGACTGGTCCAAACAAATCCATGTGTAGCAGCTGCAAAGGTTCTTCAATTGTTGAATCAAGTTTCTTCCTGAATGATGCTTTAATCTGCTTCCCTTTTTGGCAGGCATCACACAATCCATCCTTAGAAAACTCCACTAGAGGAATGCCTCTAACTAGTTCTTTCTTTACCAGCTCATTCATGGTCTTGAAGTTTAAATGGGATAGCTTTTTGTGCCATAGCCAACTTTCATCCTGACTTGCTTTACTGAGAAGACAAGTAACAGATTCTGCATTAAATGAGTTGAAATCAGCTAGGTACACATTTCCTTTTCTCACACCAGTGAGAACCACTTTGTTGCTTCTTTTATTAGTCACAACACAGGCTTCTGAGTTGAAAGTTACTGAATTGCCTTTATCACAAAGCTGGCTGATACTCAACAGATTGTGTTTGAAACCATCCAGTAAGGCAACTTCCTCAATGATGACATTGTCCTTTGAAATCAAGCAATATCCCACAGTATAACCCTTGCTGTCATCTCCAAAAGTAATACTTGGGCCAGCTCTTTCCTTAAACTCTGTGAGCAGGGTAGAATCACCAGTCATGTGTCTTGAACAACCACTATCCAAGTACCAAAGATTCTTTCTGTTTCCCTGCACACATCAAAATCAAAACAAGTTGATTTTGGTACCCAAGTTTCCTTGGGTCCTGCCTTGTTAGCTTTCTTTTTCTGTTTTTTAAGCTTTATCTCATTTGACTTGGGGATATCAGATTCATCCTTGGTCATTTGAGTTGGGCCTTTGAAACCATTCATTACAACAGAATTATCATGCATATTATAATCAACAGGGAATGGCATGCTATTAGTAAACATGTTATTCCAGTAAGGCATGCTAAATGCCATTTGTGGCATACTAAATGCAGCATAATAAGGATTAGGTGCAAATGGCATATTAGCAAACTGTGCATTCATATTATGTGTAGACATAGCATTCATAGGCATGGGAGGCATGGCATTCATGTTAGGAAAGTGAGGTGGCATAGACATGGAAGTAGGCATGGCAGATTTGCAATTAACAGACAAATAATTTACACTACCACACTTGACACAGATTTTTCTAGGAGCATATTTATCAGGTGTGTTGTTATTGTGTTTGTTAATCCCTACTTTACCATTTCTATTATTTTTCTTTTTAGTCTCTGTTTTTACCTCAATCTTTTCAAGTCTGTCACTTAACTGTTTGACAGTCATGTGACCAACATTAGCCTTTTTCCCTTTCTTAACTTGACTCGATTCTCCTGAAACAAAGTTCTTGGAAACATATCCATACTTCTCATTCAGCTTAACAAGTTTGGCTTTACTAATAGGCTTGCTCACAGCCGACGGATGAGGATTTTCATCATTCGACAGATAACCCTTTTTGTTATCTGACGGATGATCCTCATCATCCATCGAGTCTACATCTGTTAACACTCTATCCACCAAATTTGGTTCTAGTTTCTCTTTGTTCTTTTTCCAGGCTGCATCAAGGAAAGACTCAATTCCTTGAACTTTGGTGATTTAAGCATGGACATCCCTAGATATTTTCCAAGCCTTAATCACCTCCTGTTCATGCTCGAGTTGCTTCTTCAAAATTTCTTCTTTCTTTAAGGACTCAGCTAATTCCTCCTTGGAAATCTTACATTCAATTCTTAACTTTTCAAAATCAATGAACTGAGACTCAAGCACATTATTCCTCTCACTTAAAAATAAATTGTTTTCTTTAATTTTAGCATTTTTTTAGTAAGAGACTTAATTGTAACATACAAATGATATAACTATGTAGACATGTCATTTATAGCATCATTACACTCAGCTTTAGATAAATGTGCAAGGTTTGTAGTAATTACCTGATTACTTGAAGAACTTGTTTCTGTTTCATCAGACTTGGCCATTAGGGCTAGATTGACATAGCTGACATCTTCATCTTCATCTAGACCATCTGCTGCCAAGTCATTTTCTTGTATAATGAAAGCCCTTTCCTTTTGTTTGTACAGCTCAAAGTATTTTTGCTTATAATCCACATGCTCAAACTTTTTCTTACTAGAATCCAACTTCCTACACTCACTGGCAAAGTGCCCTGCCAAGCCACATTTGAAACATTTGAATTTTGATTTATCCACCATGTTTCTATTTGGCTTGGTTGCTCCAAAGTTCTTTTTGAACTTGAGCTTGGCAAATCTTCTGGAAAGAAATGCTAAATGTTCATCAATGTCTTCCATGTCATCTTGGCTCAAAGAATCTTCACTTTCTACTGCAAGCCCCTTGCCCTTGCTTTCACAGACCCTTGAAGTTGACTCAACAGCTTCCATCTTCACTTCCTACTCTTTATCCAACTCAGCAACTAGTGCAATGGATGCTCCTTTCTTCTTTTCTCTCTCCATCCTCTCATCTTGCTCTATTTCAAGCTCATAAGTTTTCAGGATGCCATACAGTCTCTCCAAAGTAAACTCCTTATAATCTTGTGAGTTTCTTAATGAGACTGTCATTGGTTTCCATTCCTGTGGAAGAGATCTAAGGAATTTTGGATTGGAGTCTTTTGTCTGATAGACCCTTCCATGCAGCAATAGAGCATTTAACAGTTTTTGAAACCTACTAAAAATGTCAGTGAGAGACTCACTTTCTTCATTATGAAAATGCTCATATTGCTGAATCAGTAGCTGCATCTTATTTTGCTCTAACTTGCTCATTGCCATCACAGATGATCTGTATTGTATCCCAAACATCCTTGGCAGTTTTGCAGTTGATAATGTTGTCGAACATATCACCATCAACTCCATTAAACAGGATATTCATGGCCTTTTTATCCTTCCTGACTTGTTCAATGTCAGGATCAGACCGTTCATGCCTTGGCTTGGGGACAGATGGCTCATTTCCAGTTGTAGCTCTCATTGGAACATGAGGGCCTCTTTCTATGCAGTCAACATAGGCCTCATCTTGAGATAGCAAATGAAGATGCATCTTTACCTTCCAATGATGGTAATTATCTTTATCCAGAAAAGGGATCTTGACTCCAACATCCTTCTTGTTCATCTTGTTGTATTATTTTGATCTTTAAACTCTTTGCTTATTAAGAGCTTGCTCTGATACCAATTGTTAGTCTCTTAACAATGTAACAAGAATTATAGAAGGGGGGTTGAATGGAATTCTTGAAACTTTTTCTTGATTAAAAATGTTCTAACTCGAATATATATATAAGTGAATTAATTTGCACAATGCGGAATAGTTACTTAAATGAATCAAAACACAAGTAATTAAAAACAAGAGTCTTTAAAAACTTTCTGGTGGATTTAAATGATTCCACCAGAGATATATAATATATATCGAGAGAACCCTGTGTGCAGAATGCTCACAGCTGCTTAAAAATATTGAACAACTAAGAATGCAGAGAAATGTTAAGAATTCTGCTTACAAATGTTTCTCTGCTTTTTTCTCAGATAGTTTCTTAGTTGCTACTTCTTGGTTTATATATCACCAAGATTACAAAGTAATGAGATAGGATAATAAAACAAAAACTATCTAGTCTATTACAATGCTACTTCATTACTCTATTCCAGCATCTTTGAATATCTTCATAATAGCATGGAAATGATAATGCTTCTTTGTTCTCGAAAACCCAGTTGAATAGGATACCACATTCCATTTGCATCCACTCGACGCATGTGGTTGTATTGTCACTGTCAACAGATATTTGAATTCTTTATCCGTCGGGTTTATGATCATCCGTCGAGTTATTGATCATCCGTCGGGTTGTTGATCATCCGTTGTTCATTGTTGTTTATTCGTCGGGTAGCAATCAGGCACTTGACTTCATTTCACTTATGCAGAATTACAAGACATCATCTATGTACAATTAATCAATCTATTCTGCATATCTAACTAAAGTCAACATGACTTAAGTACTACTACAGATTCTAAACAATGTGTATGCAGAAATATGCTACAGATGTATTGTTACATAAGCTACTCACTCGATGGATAATAAGTCATCATCCGTCGGGACTATATTGTGTCATCCGTCGGGACTATAAACCTTATCCGTCGAGTGCTACATAATTTCACTAAGTAAAATCTACCAAGGTGTTTTGTTCATAAAATCATCAAGTACACAAGATATACACAACAGATACTGATTTCACAGTATGAGGGTTTCATGGGTAAGCCTAAGCAAAGCAATACTGATGTGTTTGAAAGATTCAATAAGCTGATAAATGACTTGCAGCTTCATGACAAATTTTATGAAGCTGAAGAAGTGAATTTAAAGTTCTTTCTTACTCTCCCTGACCATTTGAAACAGAAAATATCAGCAATCATGGAAGGAGAGACTTGAGCAGAATAACTCTGGAAGTTCTATATGGAATTCTCAAAACCTATGAACTAGAGATGATTCAAAGGCAATCATTGAGATATGGGCAATGACATTTTGTAGATGGTTCATGTGCTTTAATAGTAAATGAAGGTCAAACATCTAATGATGAACCAAGATCTCGTATTCCAGTTGCATCAACAAGCGAGCAGAGAACACTTGATTCACAGGAGCAAGTCATTCTAGAATTGGAAAAGGATGAGGTCTACACTCTTGAAGAACTGTATGAGCTAGATCAGTCAATGGCCTATTTGGCTAGAAAATTCTCTAACATTAGAGTAAGGAAGCCAAGATACTTCAAAAGTAAAGGACAGTCCTTTAACAAAGAAAACAGCTGGAAAGAGAAAGGGAAGTACAATTCTGATAGCAAGAGTGGTTACAGAACTGGATCTGTTGTCAGATCTAATATAAGGTGCTTCAGCTGTGATGAACTAGGCCACTTTGCTACAGAATGCAGGAAACCCAAGAAGGAAAAGAAATATAAGGCTTATCTTGAACTTGAAGCAAATTATGAAGCTCTTCTGAAGAAACAGTAAAGCAAAGCTTATATTACAGAAGGTAAAAATTGGGATGATTCTGAAAATGATGAAGATGAAGAACTTGGAAACTATGCACTCATGACCTTGGAGCAAGGAGAATCATTCTCATCCAAATCACAGGTACCAACTCCTACCTCCACTGTTTTAAATGTGAATCAATATGAGAAAATTGTTGAAAAGATGAGCACAAAAATGTTTCACATTCATACAAGCATGGTTGCTGCTAATGAAGAAGTTAGCAGATTAACAAATTTAAATGAGAAGCTTCAACGTGAAAAACAAGAAACTGAATTATTGATAGTGGAGCTTGAAGCCTTGAAACAAGAAAATGACTATCTGAAAAACAAGCTCAAGTGTGCAAATGAGATTGAGGTTGTGCTAAGGGAAAAACTGGAGAAAAGTGAAGTAAAGTTGAAGTCCTTCAAGAATGCATCTGAATTGGTAGGTCAGTATCATGAGAAAAATAAACCATGTGCAAACATTGCTATTGGTCTTGATTATGATGCCTTAAACAGTAAAAAGAAAAACATTAGTGACAGAGGAAAAGCAACAAAGAGTGAAAATGTTCCAGCAATGCTGAGAAATGTTGGGTCACCTGTGTTTAAGACTTGTGAAGTAAACTTCAGCGAAGAAGAATTGATCATCAAGCAAGAAATTGCAGATGAGGACAATGAAAAGAAAAATGCAAGTTCAATTCAATCTTCTAAGGCTGAAGAAAATCTTATGGACAATCAAAGTACCAAGACTCCTGTCAAAGAAACCAAGATTGAAGATGCTAGAAAGAAGAAGAAAAATAGAAATAGGAGAAAGGGGATAACCAAAAGCAATAATCTGGCCTATGTTGCAGATGTTCCTGATAAGAAGTGTGAAAAATGTGGCTCTACAAATAATCTAACTCACCTTTGTAAAAAGGATGTTAGTAAGCCAACAGAAGGAACTTGCAAATACAATGAAGAAGATTTAAATGATCCATACTCATTCCGTGATAAGTTTGATTGCATCCCTTGCAACTTAAAAGTGATGAAAAGTTGCCACAAACTAAGAGTACATCTTAAGGAAATAAAAAATGAGTCTACAAAATGCACAACAATTATTGAACTCTATTTTATCTGAAACAAATCACTCTACTTCTGCTAAATCAGTTAACAAGAAGAAAGTACACAACACTGCTTGGGTCACTAAACACACCTGAATCTCATTATGTGTAGGGAAAAGTGAAGAAAGTCATATGGATCATTGACAGTGGATGTTCCAGACATATGACAGGTGATAAGGCCCTGCTATCACAGTTTGAGGAGAAAGTTGGCCCATTGGTGACCTTTGGAGATAACAACAAAGGATTCACAATGGGATATGGCAAGATTGTTTCTGGAAATATTGTCATTGATGATGTAGCACTAGTAGCTGTCTTGAGGTGAATCTTCTCAGTGTTAGCCAATTTGCAGACAAAGGCTTTGAAGTTTTATTCAATAAAGAAGAATGCACCTTTATCAGCAAGAAAACTGGTGAAATTGCTCTGAAAGGAGCAAGGAAAGGAAGCATGTTTGTTGCAGTCTTGGACTCAACAAATAAGGATGGTATTTGCTGCTTCTACATCAAGGCATCAGAAGAACAAAGCAAGTTATGGCATAAGAAGCTATCTCACTTGAATTTCAAGGCAATTAACAACTTAGTCAAAAAGGAGTTAGTGAGAGACATGCCCAAGCTGGAGTTTGCTCAAGTTGAAGTCTGTGAAGCTTGTCAGAAAGGAAAGATGAAAAGATCTAGTCATAAGTCAAAAACTGTGAATTCTATTAGTGCACCCTTGCAGCTTATTCACATGGACTTGTTTGGGCTAGTAAATGTCTTATCAATTTCAAGGAACAGATATGCACTTGTGATGGTGGATGATTTCTCAAGATACACTTGGGTAGAGTTCATGTACTCTAAAGATGAAAATCCACATATCATAATTGAGCACATCAAGAAGATAGAAAAGCAGGATGAAGATTACAATTGTGTGAAAAGACTGAGAAGTGATAATGGAACAGAATTCAGAAATGTTACATTAAGTGAATTCTGCAAAGCAAAAGGCATTGTTCAAGAATTCTCAGCTGTCAGGACACCTCAACAAAATGGAGTAGTTGAGAGAAAGAACAGAACATTGGTTGAAGTTGCTAGAACAATGCTGCAAGATGCCAAGTTGCCAACAAGTTTCTGAGAAGAGGCTGTCAATACTTCATGTTTTACTCAGAATAGATATCTCATTAACAAGGCACATTGCAAGTCACCCTACTCAATCATTTCCAAGAAAAAGCCTACTGTAAAGCATCTTTATGTGTTTAGAAGCAAGTGTTACATTTTAAAAGACAACTCTGAATATGTGGGAAAATTTGACTCAAAGGTTTTTGAAGCAATTTTTCTGGGATATTTACTGGAAAGAACAGCCTACAAAGTCTATGTAACTGATCAAAAGAAGATTATGGAAAGCACAGATGTGACCTTTGATGATGACAAGTATCCAGGCTTGGATTGACAAGATTATATCAACCGGGAGTAGAGAAGTCAGGAAAGCTACTCGAGAACTCAAGAAGATATCGAAAATCATTCCTTCACCAGAGAACTCAGAGTTATAGACAAGTCTATATTCATTCGAGAACTCAGAGATATCTACAAGTCAAAGTGAAGATATGAAGACTAGAGATCTCGACAAGATGAAGACCTCTACAAGCCAAACTCATTATGGAGTGCTAGAGATCTCGATAAGCCTATGTACCTATCGAGATGTCAAGTGTTCTATTAATTCACACTGGAGATCTCGAAGTACAGTCTCAAAGTACAGAATTGCAGATCAGTTTAATATCCAAGATAAACAATCAACAAACAATCCAACAACTGGATTGACAAGTCTACAAAAAGCAGCTTGAAGAGTGTGTAAGATCAATGGCAAAGATTAATTGACAGAGAAAGATTAAAGTAAACACGGGATGCCAAAGATATGCTAAGCCAGAAATGGAAGATTTGCTTTTTTATAAATAGAAATGACAAGTGACAGTTTAGAAAAGTTAATAGCATGTTTATTATCCATTGTGTAAACCAGCAGTTAACTGAGATATAAAGTTAACACTGGTCCTCTAGTTAGGAGTAATAATTTAGATCAAAATTCTTGTAACACTCTCGAGAAGAAGCTGAGCTCTTTAACTTCAAAGAGTTTAGAAATTTTGTAGCAAAACATCTTACTTTTTAATATAAAAATTAAGTGAGTTTTGAAGATCTGTGTTCTTTATTTTCTGTAAGCTTATAGTCTGCATGAACACTTTTCTCTACAAGATTTAATTTACTTTGTTCAACCATTAACTTTCAAGAAAAGCCTAAAATCAGAAAAACACATTCACCCCCCCCCCTGTGTTATTCATTACCTAAAAGAGAATTTTTGAAATATCATACATTTTCGAAGACTTTTCATTTATATATGGTTGTAATTTATTTGTTTAAAAAATAATATATGAAGTTTAATTTGATTTAAATTCGAATTTTATGGGTCATTTGCGTAGTATACATTGTTTAGGTCTTATCTTGAGTTCTAGAAGTCTGATTCTGACGATTAAATAACCTACAAAAAGCTTGTGAGAAAAAACTTTAATTTAGAAGTAGTTTTAAATTTAAAATCTAGCCGAATCATCCCAGCATCTGATTCAAAAAGTCAACTACGAAATTTTACTTTCTCGGAATTTTATTTTAAGTGGAAATAAATATTAAAAATCAGATTACCAACTTTAGGTCCTAAAATTTAGGTAAGGAAAGATCCATAATAATTAAAAATTATTTTAATATATTCAAAATAGAAATAAAAAATAAATTGCTTCTAACATATTCGAAATGGAAAAGACTTATAATAATTTAAACTTATTTTAACTTATTCGGGATAGATTCGAAATAGAAATGAACTCCATGTCTTTTTAATTATATCTTCTTCATACCTACAATAAAATATTAATATTTATTAAATAAAAATCTAAATTAGTATAAAATACCAAAGATATCAAGATAATACCAAGATAAAGTGCATACTCGTTTGTTAGTGTAGAAGTGTAGATGAGTTATAAAGAAAAAAAAGCCTTGCAAGTAATGAATATATTTAGATTCAATTATGTCTCGAAACATAAGGGTTTGGAAGCATTATGATGTTTGACATAAACCAATATCCAAACTTGAAGATATTATTATACACACAGCTTAACATAAATTACATGCTCTAAGATATATCAGCAGAGATTTTAACTAACCTCCAAATTAAGTTATTGCGCCACCAGAACATCTATATAAGAACAAATATATAGTTAATAAACATATTTATGTTCATATATGTAAGTCCCTTATGATTTAAAAACAAAGGTAATCCTATACCTGCAAAACGAAGAAAACAAAAAGTTAATAAAATTGGTGAAAGAATCATCAATCGTACAAAAGTTTTTTTTAAAACCTATTTATGTCCATATATATTGTATCTTAATTAAACTTTATTCTTGAATTGAATAGAATTTTAATTAAATTCCACTTATATGTAATCTTGGATTTTATTTCTATTTCTATATTAATTTGGATTTTATTTTCTAAAGATTATGAGCTAAATAAGGAAGTTTTTTATAATTAAATTTCACTTCTATATAAATTTGGATTTTATTTCTACTTCTATATGAATTTGGATTTTATTTTCTAAAATATAGGAGCTAAATAAGGAAGTTTTCTATTCTATATAAACTTGGATTTTATTATTCTACTTCTATATGAACTTACATGTTACTTTCTAAAATATAGGACCTAAATAAGAAAGTTTTAATTTTTAGAATTAAAATTTAAGAGCTCTAGAAAAAAAGATAAATATGATTGAAGCGATTTTAGAGCTCCTCAGGGTTTTCCTTTTTCTATATACTAGTCGACAAAGTCGCGCTGCGCAGCGGCCCTAAACAAATATTTTTTAAAAATTTCATATCAAGATCATTTAAGAAAAATATGAACAATATCAAATAAAAAATTAATTATTCATAATTATTAGCCATTTTTTATCACGCTTTATTAGGCCGACACCCGTTATAATATACATAATAAAAAAATTGCGTACATATTTTTTCATGATACCAGTTTATATCACGTTTCTTAAGTCGATAATAACTGTAGCAATTATGATGTATTGTTAGCACAACGCCTGTTATAATAAAAAAAGACTAATTAGATAAATTATAATATGAACTAATATTATAATTTTAGATAAAAATTAGTTTGAGTTGCTCTACCGTCAAACACAACATTAATAAAAAATCAAAAATGTAGATTGTTTAAGAAAAGAATTGATAGGCGGCTAAAAAAGAATGATTTTTCAGAATGAGCTAAATTATTTAAACCGAATATGTAATAATAAAGTAATTAAATACTTATTATTATGCCCAAAAATTGGTATAAACAATATTCAGATTAAGATCAATAAAATGAGTAGAGTCAAAGGGGAAGCGCCTGAAATCTAGGGAAAAGATGAGATTGACTTTCCATAAATAAAAGGCGCGCCCAAAGATTGCGCCCCGTTGACTAAGTAGCTGATTAACGGTTGTAATTATCATGTATTAAAGGCGCGCCTTCAAATAGGTGGAGGAGGCGCGCCCAGTTATCGAGAAGGAGGAGATAATTTTCTTAATTGAAACCTGTAGTGTAGTGAGCCTTAGGGCGCGCCTTGGGCAAGGGAGGCTCCCTGGACGGATTGTTTGGACATGATTGCTTTGACAGACTTGCTCATTGGCTTGAACAGAATTGGAGTGAGCCCTAACGATGAATAGTTTAGGGTGCGCCTTATGATATAGAATGATATAAGAAGAGACCAGAGGCCGGTGACATAGGGCGGCGCTAACATACAGAAATATCAGAGCGCACCCTCAACTTCCACTTGACATATAAATACAACTTTTATATGCTGCTTGGATGGATTCTCTGGAAGACTCAAGGAAGATGGAGAATGTTATTACTAACCTATTTGATGCAGGTACTCTGTTGAAGAACTCCTTCTTGTAGCATATCTACAGGAAAGGCGGTGTCCGTGGTCAGAGATCTCCAGGGGTATGCCTGGACTGAAGGCCTCCTCCTGTAGTCAATGGGTATCCTCATTGGGGATGTGGGGTGAAATCTGGTGTGTGCTTTGGGAGCTCTGTCTCTGTAGTCAACGGGTGTCCTCGTTAGGAGACTTTGGAGTATCCTGCACTTTGCACCCAAAAGCTTGGGATCACTTGTCCTGCATCTGGTAGGGGCTCCTTATCGGGGGACAAGGATGCGTCCAACATTTGGAGTGAACCACGGCTATACCTGCGTCCATGGATTAGAGAAACAGCTAGTAGCGGAGGGTTATCCTTGGCCAGGGAGATGCCTCATCCGTGAAGTCTCGAAGCCGCGGACGAGCCTTGGGCCTTTGTGGTTGGGCCTCATCGGCGGACATACCTAAAGCTAGTAGAAGACGGTTCCTAGTGGGTTTCCCATTGGGCCTCGAGATAAGAAATCTAAGCCCATTAGGTTTCTTGTTCCCCAAGAACTACGTGGGCTTGATCCCCTATAAATAGGGGTACGTAGGCACATTGTAAGGGGTCAGAAGCGAGAGCGCAAAGGAGCCACCACTAACCCTAAGCAATCTCAGCCCCCAATTATCACCACCACCAAACATTGTTCATCTTTTCCGGCGAACATTGTTCATCGGATTCATCGGTTACTGTTCACGTTTCCGACGAAGAACTGCCATCATAGATCTTGTTTCCGGCTGCTAACCTCAAGTTTTGTTGTTCCCAAATTCCTCCGTCAACAAATTGGCGCTAGAAGGAGGGGCTAATCAAGATCTACATCTGGGAGGAAGGATGTCTCAATATCATGATGGAAGTTTTTACGATGGAAGTTCTGAAGAAGATTCTGATCATGGCTACGAATATGAACCCTACGTTCCGCCAATGACTGACCGTCCCACGCCGGACGTGGGAGGACAGCCACCTGTGCTCATCAGCAACGCCGACTTGTTGGAACAACTGTATCGCATGGGTGATGCTTTGAATGGTTTCGATTCAAGGTTGAGCACCGTGGAACGGCGCAAGGCCAGGGGGGTCTTCGCCACAACCGAGCGGCTCTGGCACCTGGAAAAGCACCCATGACAGATAGGGATGTCTCGGCCGGCCAAGGCCACACTAAAAGAGGGCGTGTGTCGATAACCCCACGACGCCTGGACTATTCTAATAACACGTCCCCAGTCATTGAGCTAGTGGAAGAAGATGGTGATGGACGGGAAATTATGCGGACAAATACCCGGGGAGCCACCCATCTGCACCGCTCTGGACGTAGTCTCGAGGAACGCCGACAGGCGGAGTCGATGCCGGAGAATCAGTAATGAGGCTTCGCAGCTTTGAATGATCGCTTGGGGATTCGCTTGGGCGATGACGATTTGAGAATGGTGTTACTTGAATGGCAGAAAGAAGCTGATCGCGGAGATGTGACGCCTCATGATACAACGCGTATGCCCCTAAATTCCCAGGAAAATCGGGAGCGGCACCACGATCCAACGCGTGTGCCCCTGAATTCCCAGGAAAATCGGGAGCGGCACCACGATCCAACGCGTGTGCCCCCGAATCCCCAGGAAAATCGGGAGCGGCACCGCGATCATGAGAGAGCTCATCCCCGCAGATCGCTGGATCAATATAGACGTGGGTATGGAAACGATCGGTGGAGAAGGCCTCAATGGAGAGGAAGAGGTGGAGGCCGAGGTAGATATTTAGACGGATACCGTCGTGGCAACTACCGCGGTCAAAATGATTCCCGCTGGATTAACCAAGCAGATGGCTATGATTATGTGGAACATGATAATCACAGAGATGTAGAAAACTATGATCGCGGTACGGTCCGGGGCCGTGGCCAAGGTGGAGAAGGGAATCAAGGGAGAAACCAAGAACGAAATCCTGAAATAATCATAATACCCGAAGACGCCCAGAATACGAACCAGCAGCAAGCCCCTCCCGGGGGAATCAAGTGGAAACACCTCCATTGCAACCCCAAGGTCCACAGCATCAAATGCAGACCATTCCTGGCGTGGGAACTTTCAATATAGGAGATCTAAAAAGGCTACTTAACCACCTCGAAGGCAGGGTGACGGCTACAGCCGAAATCCCTTCCCCATTCTTGGCAGCAATAAGAGAGGCACAATTGTCGGCCGGGTATCGCAACACTACTAGCGATCTCCGTTTCCACAGAAACTCAGATCCGGTGGAATTCTTGGGTCGTTTTAATATAGAGATGGATGTGTACCAAGTCCCGGACTTGGCTCGATGTCATCTCTTGGCGGCAACCTTTAGAGAAAGTGCCCAGCAGTGGTTTCAAAAGCTCGGGCCAGGGGTGATCACCTCGTGGGACAGATGAAGAATTTGTTCTTAACCAAGTTCCAAGCCGCGGTGAGATACGCACCCTCTGTCACAACTCTTGCCAATGTTAGGCAAAGGGAAAATGAAAGCTTGACATCGTACTTCAAAAGGTTCAACGCTGAATCTACTAGCGTGAGGGAAGCATCGGACGAAGCCTTAAAAAGCTTCTTGATCGCAGGATTAAGGGTTGGTTCAGATTTTTGGAAGCACTTGCAAGGAAAGGATCCGGCCACTCTCGCAGATGTCTTCGCTTTGGCAGAATCTTTTAAAGCCATAGAACAATCTTTGGCAGATGTACAACCGACTTCACAGTCGAGTCAGAGAAATAAAGGAAGGAAGAGGGATAGGTCTCCAAGCCCAAGGTACCGAAGAGATAGTCGAAGCCCAGACCGGGTAAATACAGCAAGCACAAGGAGGGGATGGAGCCCTCCCTCAAACTATGACTACAGGACAGGCCGGTACACGCCTTTTGTCGCATCTATCGATCATATCTACGAGGTAAACAGAAATAAAGGGCTATTTAGAAAACCTGAAGCTTTATCATCATGGTAAAACAAAGACAAGAAAAAATATTGCGAATACCATGAATTATCTGGACATAACACGCATGAGTGCCGACATTTAAAAGATGAAATCGAAGCGCTTATCAAGGAAGGATACCTCGGAGAATGGGTAGTCAAGGAAGTAAGGAAGCACAAGGATGACAGGACAAGGGAAGAGGAAAGACGAGCACCACGCGGGACAAACAATGATACCCTGGAGGAAAATAAATTTGTCAGGGATGGCAGTATCCGAACAATCTATGGGGGAGATCCCGAAATGGAATGCAGCAACCGAGCCTTGGCAAAATACGCTAGGGAAGCCCGGTTCAGGCCTCTCACAGATATTCATAGGGTGGAAACCCGGCCACCCAAGGTGTTTAAGGGCGAGTCCATGGATATCACTTTCAGAGAAACAGATGCCCGATGGGTACATCATCCCCACAATGATGCGTTGGTTATTTCCATCCAAATCGGAACAAAGAATATCCATAGAGCCTTCGTGGATAATGGGAGCTCAGCAAACATCCCCTATTACAGCACCTTCAAAAAGATGGGACTGCCTGATCAGGATATGTCGGGGGAAGACTCGTGGGTCTATGGTTTTTCAGGCGCAGGAGTTAGAATCATGGGGTCGATTCGGCTCCCATGTACACTGGGGGAAAGCCCATTGTCGGTAACAAAGATGCTTGAATTTAAGGTCCTGAATCAGGAATCGTCCCACAACGTGTTATTGGGACGACCTTTTCTGTGAGAAATGAGAGTCATCACTTCAATTCATCACCTAACTATCAAATTTCCAACGCCGAATGGAGTGGGAAGTATCAGGGATTCCCAATATGACTCACGGGAGTGCTACAGGCAAGTAATGAAAGGTTTCAGAAAAGACTCCCACGCCGATGATACTCCGGACGTGGATCGGGAGAAAAGCATTAAGCAACCAACCGAGGAAATCCGAGTCCACTATTATGTTGAGCAAGAAGAAGAACATCCCTCTGAGTTACCCCTGACAATGTTCTACTTGGAAGACACAATCAGAATTGAGATGTTGGAAGAAGAAGAGGCGATGGATACCATAGTCCAAGCAGATTTCCATGGGGAACGTTTAGAAGGAAGATTCGATATCTTGCAAAGCCTTGAACAGGGCGATGCCATCCCTCTTGCAGGAGCACCCTCGCCCGCAAAACATACTGAAGAAGTCGATGACTCTACTACGCAAAGCGCACCTCCTAAAGGGGATGCACCCTCTCTACAAGACCAGGAGATCTATAATCCCCCTGACTTGGATCCCCGGATACCAATGCCGACAGAAAAGATGGGGCCAGCAGAAGATACGATCGAAATCCCCGTTGATGAAAAAGACCCGAGTAAGGTTCTGAGAATAGGGTCCCAATTGGCACCAAGGTTAAAGGAAGGTCTTTCAATATTTCTGTTGGCAAACCTAGATGTATTTGCATGGAGCCATTCTGATATGGTGGGGATCGATCCAGAAATAATGTGCCACCGATTGAATATCGACCTCAAGCATAAAGGGGTTCAACAAAAATGAAGGGCCGTAAGTGGAGAGAGAGCTATAGCCCTGGCAGAGGAAGTAGAAAGGCTCCTAGACGTCGGACTAATTCGAGAATCTTTTTACCCAGAATGGCTAGCAAATCCGGTATTGGTAAAAAAGCCCAACGATAAATGGAGAACATGCGTGGACTTCACCGACCTAAATAAAGCATGCCCGAAAGATAGTTTTCCCCTACCAAGAATTGATCAGTTGGTCGACGCCATGGCAGGACATGCCCTGCTCAGCTTCATGGATGCATACTCCGGGTATAACCAGATCCTTATGTATGAGCCTGACCAGGAGCACACCTCTTTCATCACTGATAGAGGGTTCTACTGCTATATCGGAATGCCATTTGGTCTGATCAATGCCGGTGCCACTTACCAAAGGTTGGTAAACAAAATGTTCAAGAAGCAGATTGGGAAGACTATGGAAGTGTATGTGAATGACATGCTCATGAAGTCAAAAAGGGCGGAAGATCACGTCGCCGACTTAACTGAAATGTTCCATATCCTGAGAAAATATAGGATAAAACTAAACCCGCAGAAGTGCGTGTTCGGCGTAGAGTCGGGAAAATTCTTGGGATTCATGGTCAACCACCGGGGGATTGAGGCTAACACGGCAAAAATAAAAGCTCTACTAGACATGAAATCTCCCACCAGCGTCAAACAGGTATAGAGTCTAACAGGAAGGATCGCGGCCCTAAATTGATTTGTGTCAAAATCGTCGAATAGGTGCAAAGAATTCTTCAAAGCGATCAAAGGAAGATGGAAGGATTTTCTGTGGACCCCTGACTGTGAAGAAGCTTTTCTGAAAATTAAAGAACAACTGGGAAATCACCCGATGTTGGCCAAGCCAGAAAACGGAGAAACATTTATTCTGTACTTGGCGGTGTCTGAATATTCCGTCAGTGCCGTCTTGGTAAAGGAAGAAGCAAGCCACCAGTGGCATGTATACTATATAAGCAAAAGGTTGTTGGACGCGGAAACCAGGTATACCAACATGGAAAAACTAGTGTACGCCCTTATTCTTGCGGCACGAAAAGCTAAGACCGTATTTTCAAGCTCACCGAATAGAAAGTTCGCACCGCTTATCCGCTCCGGCATATTTTACATAAACCCGAATCGTCAGGAAGAATGTTAAAATGGGCCGTAGAGCTAGGGCAATTCGATTTGGAATATTGTCCTCGCACGGCAATCAAAGGACAAGCGCTGGCCGATTTCGTACTTGAGTTCGATGAAGAAGTTGATGATAAGGCCATAGTGCTGGCAGAACCAACCCCGCAAGAAAGTCATCAGGACGAAAAGAAGCAGGAACTCCCCCACCCTTGGTGGACATTACATATGGACGGGGCCGTAAACAATAACGGGTCAGGTGCCGGGATAGTCTTGATCACTCCGGAGGGGCACCGCTTGATGAGTGCTATCCATTTCAAGTTTTATGCTACCAACAATGATGCTGAGTATGAAGCCTTGATCAACGGTCTGAAATTAGCTCTGGAGGTAGGGGTCATGAATTTGATAGTTCGGAGTGATTCCGAATTAGTTGTTAACCAGGTCAACGGAGGATTCCAAACCCGGGGACCGCGAACAGAGCTATATATGAGATGTGCAAAACGTCTACTGGGAAAATTTTCAAGTGCCAGGCTAGAAAGTGTTCCGCGAGAAGAGAATAGTAATGTGGATGCTTTGGCCAAGATGGGGTCACAGATGGACAACGTTCGACTTGGACAAATCCCTTTGGGAATCCAGGAAATTCCAAGTATCCCGGAGGTGGAAGTGTTTCAAACGCAAGAAATCCCACAAAAAAACTGGATGACCCCCATTCATAACTATATTCAGACAGGGGTTGTACCAGAGGATAAACTACAGGCTCGACGCCTTCGGTATCAAGCTACAAAGTATGTCGAGTATGACGGGGTACTATACAAGAGAGGATTTAACCAGCCACTGTTACGTTGTGTGGATAGGGAAGAAGGAAATTATATCCTCAGAGAGGTGCACGAAGGGATTTGTGGCAATCACTCGGGGGGTGGTTCCTTGGCATTAAAAGTGCTCAGACAAGAGTACTACTGGTCGACTATGAGGGAAGATGCTTTCAATTTTGTCCGGGCTTGTGATCGTTGCCAACGGTTCGCCAACTATTCCAACATCCCGACATCCACCATTACCTCATTGACAAGCCCCTGGCCTTTTGCCATGTGGGGGATTGATCTCGTTGGAGAGTTACCCAAAGCAAAGGGGGGTGTGAAATACGCCGTGGTGGCTGTGGATTACTTCACCAAATGGGCAGAGGCTATGCCACTAGCCACGATCACGGCAAAGAAGATAAGGGATTTCGTGTTCAATTCCATAGTATGCAGGTTTGGTATTCCCTACAAGCTCATTTCAGACAATGGAAAACAATTTGATAGCAAAGAATTAAGGAAGCTCTGTGAAGACTTAAAAATTAAAAAAGACTTCGCCGCGGTTTATCATCCGCAGAGTAATGGTCAGACATAAGCCATAAACAAAATCATAAAACATACCTTGAAGGCAAAGTTAGAAGAGAAGAAAGGGGATTGGCCAGAAGAAATGCCCATGGTCCTTTGGTCATACAACACGACACCTAGGTCAACCACAGGTGAAACCCCTTTTCTGCTGACCTACAGGTATGAGGAAATGGTTCCCGTGGAGGTAGGAGCAGGGTCTCTACGGAGAGATGCGTTCGTCGAGGAAGATGCGGAAGTTAACCAGAGGCTCCACTTGGATCTGTTAGATGAAGCTCGGGCAAACGCTCAATTAAAACTCGCTGCGTACCAACAGAGGGTCGCAAGGTATTTTAATAAAAAAGTAAAATCTGTACCGTTCAAGGTTGGAGATCTTGTGTTACAAAAGGTTATGCCTAACACTAAGATAGCTCAGCACGGGGTGCTTGGAGCTAATTGGGAAAGACCATACAAAGTTAAAGCTATACTCTGGAAAGGGACTTACCGCTTGGAAGATCTGGATGGTAAACTTATTCCTCGAGCATGGAATGCAGAACATTTGCGGAAGTATTACCAGTAGGGTGTGGCTTTGTCCCCCTTATTTTCTTGTTTTGATTCTTATTTAATAGGCTAGAAGCAAATAAATTACTTCTAGCCTAGGGGGTAGTACATATGACTGCGAACCTTGGAACTAGCAGAAGGAAGAAAAATTTTCAAATAATTTCCCCATAGAGCATAGTAGCCACGGGACTGGTGTAATATACACACTAGAGCGCATTATCAATAAAAGAGAAAAGTTACTTCAAAAATTTGCTTGACATAAAAATTCTCATCTGAAAAACATCAATGGTGCGCCCTATGTAGAGGCGCGCCCTATCTGATAGCTCCTGCTTTATAATCAAGACAGACATTGTAGACGAGGATGAAGGAAATAAATGCACATGGCAGGCAAAATAAGACTAAAGCAAAAGCCTCCCAAATAAAGGCGCGCCTTTGAACTAATAAGTCAATTAAAATATCACAAAGGTACTAATGGAAAGGAAAAAGTACATATTATCTGCAATATGGCGCGCCATTATATCTGAACACTACGAAGAAAGAAACACAATGACAAACTTTGAGATCACACAAAAATTAATTACACTAAAAATATGTTAAAGGGCGCGCCATATAGTAACATACTCCATGGAAACATATGATTGCCAAGGGAAAAATCAAAGTGCCTTAACAAATTTTTGAGTAAAGATGAAATTAACGAGTCATACATGCAAGAATAAAAGAGTAGCAGAAAAACAAGTCATACAACTTTGCACAGCATCAAAAGAGGGCTGGCTCCTCATAAGTATTAGAAATTTAAAGCTGTAAATAATCAAGGCGCGCCTTGGGACTGGTCTGTTGGAGGAATAGATTGGAGAGGGACAGTTGGATCAACTTCAGGCGCGTCCTTGGAGACTTCCTCTTGTGGCGCGCCCTCCCCTTCTTCTTCTTCTTCCAACCCAAGTTTTATCCTCCTCGCCTTGATTTCAGCAACATGCTCCTTTTTAAATTCCACCATTTCAGCAACAGTCTCTTCCCCAAACTTCTCAAAGGAATAATCTGGATCATTGGCCACAAAACCAACTCTGTAGAAATGAAAACCACTGGCAAATGCCTCATCAGATATTTCCCTTTTCTCATCAGGCCAGCCTAGTTTCTGCTGCTCCTCCAGATACTCAACCCTCAGGTTGGTTGCACCAAGCTCATTATGGAGAGAGGTGGCTTTTTTATTGGCAATCTCTAGCTGAGAAGAAAGGTTGGCAACCTCATCCTTGAGAAAAGAAATCTCAGAATCCTTGGCCTTGATGTCCTTAGCATGCAAAAAATCCTTGTCCCTGAGGGTATTCCTCAAAATACTGTTGTCCCCCTACAGCCTCTCCAGGCGCGCCCCCTCTTCCAGCAGCTTATCCACCACTCAAGTGGAGTGGATAAACAATTGGCAAGATGCCTTTATTGAAGCACGAGCTGCATCTCCCAAATCCATGGCTTGCCATTGCTCCACTTCTTCATCCGAAACATGAAGGGAACCCATGGGGCCTAGAGCATTCAAGGCAACAGAAGAGCCGGGAGGCGCGCCCTCTGCTCTTTGCCTCTTAGGCGCGCCCTGTTTCTCTGTGAGATCAATTATGGGATTTTTTAGAACAGGTGCTGTTTGAGGGATGGGGCGGAAGTTGGAACAGACGCCTGAGCTGCAGGAGCATCCTTCTTTGCCTTGGGCCTAGGCTTGTCACCAGGGCGCTCCCCAAAAGACTTAGGGATTTTTGGAGGTGCCATTTCTGCATAAAACATAAGACATGTTAGTTAGGCATGACAGTTAAGTACGTTGAGTGGAGCACTAAATAAAAGCAGTTGATAAAGACAACATTGGTAAACATGTGTAAAATGCTACGCCTAGAGTAAAAGGGTGCGCCCCATGAAGATGTGAAAAGATTAAATGAACGAAAGTTTTTTATCCAATACGGCAATGAAGAGTTAACAAAAAAGAAGTAGGACGCGCCAATAGTGAAAAGGCGCGCCTTTAGATTCTACAATGATTGAACCTGAAGGATCTTGGCCTTGTAAGGAGCCATCCTCTATTTCTTCCTCTTCTTCTTCAGCTTCTTCTTCACTGTCTAAGTCAATAACACGAGAAACAGGAGCACCCTTCCTAAATTTTACATATTTGCACTTCACTCCTACTTGGTCAGAAAGGATCCCTACTCGCATCAAGTTGGTTCGAGTGACTAAGGTTTTCAAGTTCCACCTGTCAGTAGCCGCTCTAAGGAGGGCTTCAGCTCGTTTTTTGGGCTCGCCTTTGAGGGGTTTGGACGCTGGTCTGTCTGAAAAAGTATAAGGATGAGGAAAGAGAGAAAAAAATATAGAAATAACACAAGGAAACGAAAAGGCGCACCCTTACTCGGTGACTTGTTGAATCTTATCCTTATTCTGGGAACATCATACAGGTAAAAGAAGTTTTCCTTCCAACCTTTCTCATGGCTAAGCTTGCCAGAGGAAAAACCCTTCTTGTTATGCTGCTTGTCCACCACCAGATAGCAGTACCCATGGTCAGATTTTCTTAGATTGAAAAAATAAGCAACCTCTGCCATTGACGGTTGAGGAAAATCCAAGTCCATATAGAGGATAAACAGAGCCAGGATAAACTTGTAGCTGTTGGGAGAAAGTTGAAGTGGAGCCACATCATACAGTTCTATCACTTCCCTAAGGTAGGGATGTAAGGGATGAAAGGAATATGTCCTAAGTCCAATCATGTATTAGGATTTAGGAATAACTTTTATGTAATCTGTTTTGATTTCATTGATTTTAATAAAAGACTTGTTTTGTTTTTATTACGGGCTTTATCTATTTAAGTGTTTAAATAAGATATACCATAGTTTAGAGTAAAGCTTTTTATGGATTATGATGAGATCATAATAGTGAGACGTAAAAAGATGATAACTCTAAACTTAAATAGTTCCTGGTCATAGGATTACTAACTGGTAATTAATAATCCGCAAAGATCGGTACATACTATGCTTGCTTCATTATGAAGGATGTCTGTTCTCATAGACATTTGTGTGGTGACACTATAGCTAGTATGTAGGTGCTTATTATAGAATAAGTTCACTGAACATGACTCACACAGCTGAACAACTGATGGAGTTCACTCACGTGTCAGCAGTTGTTCACCTAGTGATAGTTGTACAAGTATCCTTAGATTTGAGGTCTTCATAGTCATCTTGTGTACACTGAACTATGCTTTGGTTTAGTTCTTAGTCTCCAGGGACAATTATTAGGGCTCTTCTGGGTATAGAAATTTGTACACGAAGATAGTGTATGATCAATAAAGGATCTACCCCTTCCAGTGAAGGAAGCGAATGATCAAGGCTGATCCACTTATGCTAGTTCAGGAATCTCTGGCCAGAGTGAATGAAATTAGAAAGGAGTTTCTAATTTGCATAGAACTACGCATAGTAAATGGTAAGCAAGTGACTGAATTAGATAGGCTTGACACGAGATCCATGCCTTGTATTTAATCGGGACATTGTAGGGTAGAAGGAGTTTATTGTAAGGTAACTATTCACTGACAGGTTCTTGATATTCTAAGCAGTGAATTCATATTATCCGGATAGTCGCGATATGTTGAGAAGCATCACTCACGATATAGAATAAATGTGATTAATTAATTAATCATATTTAATAAATTAGAGAATTTATATTAATAATGATAAAATAGTTTTATTATTATTTATTTCTACTACCGGCTTAATATTGAACCTACAGGGTCACACCATAAAAAGAGAATGATTTAATGGTGGAGGAATTAATTAATAATGGCTAATAATTATTTATTTGTGAAATAAATAATTAATTGGCAAATTTAATAATTGATTAAATGAGATTTAATTGATTATAAATTAATTAAGAAAAGTTCTTAATATTATTAATTAAAGGATTTAATTTTTGGAAGATAAATCAAGAGAGAAAATTATTTCTAAAGTGTTTAGAAAAAGGATTAATGATTAAAAGGTGTTTTAATTATTAATGAGAATAATAAATGGGATAATAATAATAATATTTATGGGAAAATTTCAGCTGAAAATTTTGCCTATAAATACACTATTATAGACCCTATTTTATTCGAACCCACATCGAACCCGAAAACCCAAAAAGTTTGGAAAACCCAATTCTCTCCACCTCCTTCCTCCTCCTTAACATCGTTTTCTTGGTGGATACCGGTGGAGTGCTTCACACTTGAGGAGCAACTGCTAAGGATCTCTGATCGTTGTCTCCGAATTAATTTTAAAGGTTAGATTCGATCCCTCGAATTTTTATTCATGATCTGTATGCTTTTATTTGGATTTTTGTATGTGTAAAAGTATTTTTCCATGCCCCGCTGCGTTTAAAAATCCAACATTGGTATCAGAGCATAGGTTGTATGCATATAGATCTGTGGTAAAAATTTCAGAATTTTATGTGCTTGTATGAATTAATTATGATTTTTATAAGTTATATTATGGATTAATTTTGTCTGATGAGAAATCATTTCTCAGAATAATTTTGTATGTTGATCTGGGTTCTACAAGTGTTGTAGATCGTCTGGGTATTTTTTTCATAATTTTAGGATGTATAGATTTTTTATTATGAATTTTTAAAATTCTTGCAATTAAAATTCGTAATTAAATAAGTAAATATATGTATATATAGTATATATATATTATATACATCTGCACATCTTCTACTGTAATGCATATTTGCAATTAAAATTCGTAATTAAAAGGTGTGTAACGCATCACCGGAATGCGTTACAGGGCTTGTAACGCGTTCCTGTAATGCGTTACAGCCCGTCTGTTATTTTAAAATTGATTTTCTGGGAGTTTCGTAACTCCGTTTTGGGCGTGCAATATACCGTTGGATTCGTTTTTCCGAGACGGATCTAATGGAGTGATCAATTTTAGTTTATATAAAAGTTTTGAACTGTTTATATTTCCATGAAGTGTTTTAAAGCTGTTTTTACTGTTTTAATTGCTTTTAAATGCTTCATGTGATACATAGAGATGTATAATGCTTAGACTAATGTGCTAGATGATAACATGCCTACCTTGATGTTTATTCATGTTGATATATGTGATATATGCTTAGTTTATCATGCGATGATAGATTTAGGTGAACTTAAATAACATAAGGCGTTTGTTAGACAACCTAGTATAGTGAAATTGTTTCATAACCTTAATAATAATATTATGAATACAATCATGAGATTCTTGTGTTTATGAAACACGTAATTGAATATGAATTTTCGATATGAGAGAAAGGATGATTCTGTCAACAACGGATTTCTATCTGTAAGAAAGGGTTATTAAGTGACGCCTCTTGACAATGCTCCACCCGATCTGGGAATCATCTGATTATTGATTATTGATTTGAAATATTTAATTTAAAAGGAAGGAATTTCTTTATAATATGATTATGATTGTAACGTAATATAATCCCTCTAAAATTAAATAATATCAAGTAGTAATTGGCCAATGATACAACGGGCTTGTGTCGGTCATAGCCTTCCAACATGATAGAAAGTAGTTCTTATTTTTGAATCATTGTCGATTCGTGCCTACAGCCGAGGGCTTTGATTTCGAAATAAGAAATACTTGTCTATTACATAGAGATGTGTACATTGAATAAGAATCTAAAGGTCGTTACGTGCCACAACCGTGGGCCTTTGGGGACTGATTCAACTGTACGGAATGTTGGGTAGACTTGACTTAGAATATTGAGTTTGTCATGCTACAGCCGAGACTCAATTATTAAGAGGCTAAAGTTTGATTAGGGAATAACATGAGATGTAATTGACAAGAGTTGTCTGCCTATTGAACATTACATGGCGGTTCGTGCTACAGCCGGGGTTGTGTAATGGAATGTAGGATCCCTATTCCCACTAGCATTATGAATGCTTAATTTTTCACGTAGGGGGTTGAATAAATTAGGAAAACTAGTGGGAGCCACTTATGAATAAAGACCCGATTCATATAGTGTTTTGAAATGAAATCGAATATTTGCTAAGTGTTGTTATGTGTTTATCATTTACAGATTTACATTTGTACATTATGTCTTCTGCACTATCACTCAGGAGCATACTAGATGCTCACAAATTGACTGGTCCTAATTATGCTGACTGGCTTCGAAACTTGAGAATTGTTCTCAGGATTGAGAAGTTGGAATACGTGATTGACTCACCTAAGCCTACTGAACCTGCTAGTGATGCACATAATGATGAACATGTTATGTATCGTAAGTGGTTAGATGATGCAAATGTTGCTCAATGCATCATGCTAGCTTCCATGAACATTGAGCTACAGAAGCAACATGAGCATATGGATGCTCACATTATCCTCATGCATCTACAAGAGTTGTATGATGTGGCGGGGAGGATAGCTCGATATGAGATATCGAAGGAGTTGTTCGGTTGTAGGATGTCTGAGGGATCATCTGTGAATGACCATGTACTTAAGATGATCAATTTGATTGAACGTCTTGGACAACTTGGTTTTGCCATGGATGGGGAGCTGAGCCAAGACTTGGTCTTGCAATCGCTTCCGAGTTCGTTCTCGTAGTTTGTTGTGAACTTTCACATGAATAAGTTGGATGTCAGCCTGCCTGAACTCCACAACATGTTGAAGACTGCGGAATCGAATTTTCCCCCTAAGAAGAGTTATGTTCTTCTAATTGGTGAAGGTTCCAATCCTAAGAAAAGGAAGAGGAACTCTTCCAAGAAGAAGAAAGTAGGTGAGAAAATGCCGGTTCCACCAAAAGCTGAAGACCCTGAGAGCAAAGTTGTTTACTTTCACTGTAACAAGGTGGGGCACTGGAAGAGGAACTGCAAGGTTTACCTTGTAGAATAGAAGAAGAAGGGTAGTGAGACTACCGCTTCTGATTCAGGTATGTTCATGATAGAAGTGAATATGTCATTAAATCAAATTTCTACTTGGGTATTAGATACCGCCTGTGGTTCTCAAATCTGCAATTGTTGCAGGGACCAAGGAGAAGTAGGACTCTTGAGGAAGAGGAGATGATTCTACTGATGGAAATGGAGCAAGAGTTGTTGATGAAGATGTAGAATCATTTCATTTACATAAGCCTACGGGCAAGACTATTGTTTTAAATAATTGTTATTTTGTTCCCTCGATTGTGAGGAATATTATTCCCAAGTTAGACTTGGCTGGATTTTCATTTATTATTGAGAATAATGAATGTTCTATTCTTAGAGATAATATTCTTTATGGACGTGGTACTTTAAATAATGGTCTGTATAAATGTGACATAATTTACTTCAGATTGAACAAACTTATAAAAGAAAAGGGATGATGAAAATATCACTTCATTGTGGCACTACAGTCTCCATTTAGTAGACATGGAGAGAGGACTGCAAATTTGCTAGGAATGGTACACACAGATGTATGTGGACCAATGTCTACGCAAGCCATGGGTGGATTTTCATACTTCATTACTTTCATAGATGATAGATCTGGATTTGGATATGTGTTTGATGAAACACAAGTCTGAGGCCTTTGAAAAGTTCAAAGAATATAAGTATGAAGTGGAGAAACAACCAAACATAGTATTATAACTCTTCGATCAGATCGAGGTGGTGAATACTTTAATGGAGTGTTTTTAGATTATCTCAAAGTAAATGGTATAGTCTCCCAGTGGACTCCTCCAGATTGGTATCTGAAAGGAGAAATCGAACTTTGTTAGACATAGTTCGGTCCATGATGAGCTATGCAAATCTTCCAGTATTCCTATGGAGTTATGCATTGGAAACCTCAGCATATTTACTAAATATGGTGCCTTCCAAAATCTGTTCCTCAAACTTCGTATGAGATATGGAAAGAAAGGAAACCGAGTCTTAAACACGTTAAGATTTGGGGATGTCCAGCTTATGTCAAGTAAGTTGACCCAGATAAGCTGGAATATCGATCCGTAAAATGTAGTTTTGTGGGATATCCTAAAGAGATTTTAGGGTATTACTTTTACACCGATCATCGGGTGTTTGTCTCCAGACATGCTACCTACTTGGAAAAGGAGTTTATCCTTGAAGGAAACAGTGGGAGCAAAATTGAACTTGACGAAGTTCAAGAAGCACAAACTACTACGGATCAAGTGGAAACACCTGTTCTGACTAAACAACCTTTTGTGGAACAGCCCATTCATAGATCAGGGAGAGTGTCTCGCCAACCTGAGAGGTATTATGGCCTTATCATTGAGAATGACAATGAGTTGTCGATCATTGATGATGACGACCCTGTGACCTATAATGAGGCTATGAGTAGTGTTGACTCAGAGAAATGGCATAGTGCCATGAAATCCGGAAAGAAATCTATGTATACGGGATACAAAAGAATGATTAGAGCATATGGCCAGGTGGAGACCTTTAAGGCCAGGCTTGTGGCAAAAGAATTCAAACAAAGGCAATGGATTGACTTTGATGAAACCTTTTACCTGTAGCCCTGTTAAAATCAGTTCGGATTTTGCTTGCGAATGCTGCTTACTACGACTATGAGATCTGGCAATTAGCCAGATGGTTTTCTTTCCAAGAGAAATGAAAACCTAGTGTGTAAGCTGCTGCAAACCATATGTGGTTTAAAGCAGGCTTCTCGAAAGATGGGACATTCGTTTTGATGAGACAATCAAAGAGTTTGATT
This sequence comes from Apium graveolens, assembly GCF_009905375.1. Lineage (NCBI taxonomy): Eukaryota > Viridiplantae > Streptophyta > Magnoliopsida > Apiales > Apiaceae > Apium > Apium graveolens. The sequence goes on from NC_133657.1 coordinate 164,620,323, forward strand.
TTATCAAAAACGAAGATGAACCATGCGTCTACAAAAGGGTTAGTGGGAGTGCGGTAACATTTCTTATATTGTATTGAATTAGAGTTGACACACATAACAACATAGCAGACCCACTCACAAAGCTACTTTATGAAAGTCACTTTGATCGTCATAAAGACAAGATGGGTATTAGATACCAGAGTGATTGGCTTTAGTACAAGTGGGAGATTGAAAGGAATATGTCCTAAGTGCAATCATGTATTAGGATTTAGGAATAACTTTTATGTAATCTGTTTTGATTTCATTGATTTTAATAAAAGACTTGTTTTGTTTTTATTACGGGCTTTATCTATTTAAGTGTTTAAATAAGATATACCATAGTTTAGAGTAAAGCTTTTTATGGATTATGATGAGATCATAATAGTGAGACCTAAAAAGATGATAACTCTAAACTTAAATAGTTCCTGGTCATAGGATTACTAACTGGTAATTAAGAATCCGCAAAGATCGGTACATACTATGCTTGCTTCATTATGAAGGATGTCTGTTCTCATAGACATTTGTGTGGTGATACTATAGCTAGTATGTAGGTGCTTATTATAGAATAAGTTCACTGAACATGACTCGCACAGCTGAACAACTGATGGAGTTCACTCACGTGTCAGCAGTTGTTCACCTAGTGATAGTTGTACAAGTATCCTTAGACTTAAGGTCTTCATAGTCATCTTGTGTACACTGAACCATGCTTTGGTTTAGTTCTTAGTCTCCAGGGACAATTATTAGGGCTCTTCTGGGTATAAGAATTTGTACACGAAGATAGTGTATGATCAATAAAGGATCTACCCCTTCCAGTGAAGGAAGCGAATGTTCAAGGCTGATCCACTTATGCTAGTTCAGGAATCTCTGGCCAGAGTGAATGAAATTAGAAAGGAGTTTCTAATTTGCATAGAACTACGCATAGTAAATGGTAAGCAAGTGATTGAATTAGATAGGCTTGACACGAGATCCATGCCTTGTATTTAATCGGGACATTGTAGGGTAGAAGGAGTTTATTGTACGGTAACTATTCACTGACAGGTTCTAGGTATTCAAAGCAGTGAATTCATATTATCCGGATAGTCGCGATATGTTGAGAAGCATCACTCACGATGTAGAATAAATGTGATTAATTAATTAATCATATTTAATAAATTAGAGAATTTATATAAATAATGATAAAATAGTTTTATTATTATTTATTTCTACTACCGGCTTAATATTGAACCTACAGGGTCACACCATAAAAAGAGAATGATTTAATGGCGGAGGAATTAATTAATAATGGCTAATAATTATTTATTTGTGAAATAAATAATTAATTGGCAAATTTAATAATTGATTAAATGAGATTTAATTGATTATAAATTAATTAAGAAAAGTTCTTAATATTATTAATTAAAGGATTTAATTTTTGGAAATTAAATCAAGAGAGAGAATTATTTCTAAAGTGTTTAGAAAAAAGGATTAATGATTAAAAGGTGTTTTAATTATTAATGAGAATAATAAATGGGATAATAATAATAATATTTATGGGAAAATTTCAGCTGAAAATTTTGCCTATAAATACACTATTATAGACCCTATTTTATTCGAACCCACATCGAACCCGAAAACCCAAAAAGTTTGGAAAACCCAATTCTCTCCACCTCCTTCCTCCTCCTTAACATCGTTTTCTTGGTGGATACCGGTGGAGTGCTTCACACTTGAGGAGCAACTGCTAAGGATCTCTGATCGTTGTCTCCGAATTAATTTTAAAGGTTAGATTCGATCCCTCGAATTTTTATTCATGATTTGTATGCTTTTATTTGGATTTTTGTATGTGTAAAAGTGTTTTGCCATGCCCCGCTGCGTTAAAAATCCAACAAGGGCTTGCCTATACCCAAAGATACTAGCTTGGGGCTGGTCACCATTCTGGGGATTTTAATGTTCCTCCCATAATTAAAGATATGGGGTCGCATCATGCTTAAAGGGCGCGCCCATATGGCTTCCATGTCATAAAACTCCATAAGTCATCCTAGTTGCTCATCTGAACAAGCTGAAGACATGCCCACACAGAAAAGCTTCCCATGCTCCTTCCTGAAACGCTTCTTCACAGCTTCAGTGCATTGTTCAAATTCATCCCAGTCAAAATCCAATTCACTATCAGAAACTTCCCAGTGGTGAAAAGGGATTGGAGAAGGTTCAGGAGAGGTGGAAAATTGGAAGGAGTCTTCATCAAAGAAATTTTCTTCATCACGAAGAGGGGACGCACTTGCTTCAGGCGCGCCCTCAGGAACGGGAGACGTAGGCGCGCCCTCTGTGTGTTGGGGAGACGGACTTGGGGACACAGTTATGTAGGATACTTTAGAGGGTCCTGCACCTACGTTGACGACCCTCTCAATACCCCTATATCTATCAACATTCAAACTCTCGAACCAATCATCATCGTCCAGTTCTGTCCTATCTGGGATTGGAGATCTATCCTTTTGGACCAACTTTTGCTTGCCTTGCCAACGAGATAAAAGAATATTGTCCGTGGACGGATTATCTGAAGGATCTGCCATCAAGGTACCCTCTTTAGAATCCTGAAGAAGGCGCGCCACCCGGTTCAGAAATTCAGGAGTGTGGTGGGCGTTTGGAGGTTGAGGATCGAAGTAAGTATTTGGGGGCGAATAAATCCCCAAATTGGTGAGAAAATTCTTGAAAGGGTGAAAAGGAGAGGACGCGCCCTCGTCTTCCAGCTATCAAGAAAACCAAAAGAAATGTTGAGGGCGCGCCCAATACGAAAGAACGAGATACGAAAGAATGAAGGAAACAGAAAAGGTAGGGATAGACTTAAAAGAAGGGCAAGGCGAGCCATATACTAAGAAGGCGCGTCATATTCTATTAAACAATAATGAGGTAAAAAATATCTATAAAGACTAGAAATTAGGCGACAATGGCGTGGCTAAAAATAAAAGGGGGCGCGCCTCGTATCAACAAAGAGGCGCGCCTTACCATAAGGCGTATACTTTTGGGGGATAGACGTTTGGGATTCCCAGAAACATAAAATTGAAAATTAGACCCAACGATTTTGGATCTAGAACTACAAATCACGTATATACAATATACATACACAGATATATACATCATTTTGTGTAAACCATCAAGAACAGTTAAGGAAGTTGAAAGGATAAATGGGATATGCAGTATGGTTTATGCGGTGAAATCCAGAGAAGAAAGAAGTTTTACATACCTTTTCGAATGGGGAAGAAGCTAACTGGAAGAGATTGGGAGTGTGATAACAGGGAAGGCTGGTTGTGAGCAAAACTCCGTCGCCGAAGTTGAAGTTTTTGGTGAAGAAAGAGAAAATAAAAAGGAAGGGGAGAGTAAAAGTAAAAATGAAAATGATTGACGGTGACTTGTATTTATAGGTGAAAAGGACAGCTGTCAAAACTATCATGTTAGTCACGATTCCCGAAGAATAAGGAAAACCGTTTCGAATTATTTTAAATTTTAAGACGCGCCCTCTTGAAGGCGCGCCTTATAAGTTGGCATCAATCTAGAATGCATGGAAAATAAGAATATTGAGTATATAAAAGCCCTCTGCTATTCAGGGCGCGCCCTGTAAAAAGTATTGGAAGATTTGTTTATACGGGTTTTAATAAAGGTGGAGAAAAATTCCAATCCCATTTTCAATGACATATGGAATTTGGGGGGTAGTTGTTATGCCCAAAAATTGGTATAAACAATATTCAGATTAAGATCAATAAAATGAGCAGAGTCAAAGGGGAAGCGCCTGAAATCTAGGGAAAAGATGAGATTGACTTTCCATAAATAGAAGGCGCGCCCAAAGATTGCGCCCCGTTGACTAAGTAGCTGATTAACGGTTGTAATTATCATGTATTAAAGGCGCGCCTTCAAATAGGTGGAGGAGGCGTGCCCAGTTATCGAGAAGGAGGAGATAATTTTCTTAATTGAAACCTGTAGTGTAGTGAGCCTTAGGGCGCGCCTTGGGCAAGGGAGGCCCCCTGGACGGATTGTTTGGACATGATTGCTTTGACAGACTTGCTCATTGGCTTGAACAGAATTGGAGCGAGCCCTAACGATGAATAGTTTAGGGCGTGCCTTATGATATAGAATGATATAAGAAGAGACCAGAGGCTGGTGACACAGGGCGGCGCCAACATACAGAAATATCAGGGCGCGCCCCTCAAACTTCCACTTGACATATAAATGCAACTTTTATATGCTGCTTGGATGGATTCTCTTGAAGACTCAAGGAAGATGGAGAATGTTATTACTAACATATTTGATGCAGGTACTCTGTTGAAGAACTCCTTCTTGCAGCATATCTACAGAAAAGGCGGTGTCCATGGTCAGAGACCTCCAGGGTATGCTGGACTGAAGGCCTCCTCCTGTAGTCAATGGATGTCCTCATTGGGGATGTGGGGTGAAATCTGGTGTGTGCTTTGGAGCTCTGTCCTCTGTAGTCAACGGGTGTCCTCATTGGGAGACTCTGGAGTATCCTGCACTTTGCACCCAAAAGCTTGGGATCACTTGTCCTGCAATCTGGTAGGGGCTCCTTATCGGGGGATAAGGATGTGTCCAATATTTGGGGTGAACCACGGCTTATACCTGCGTCCATGGATTAGAGAAACAGCTGCGTAGCGGAGGGTTATCCTTGGCCAGGGAGATGCCTCATCCGTGAAGTCTCGAAGCCGACGGACGAGCCTTGGGCCTTTGTGGTTGGGCCTCATCGGCGGACATTCCTAAAGCTAGTAGAAGACGGTTTCCAGTGGGTTTCCCATTGGGCCTCGGGATAAGAAATCTAAGCCCATTAGGTTTCTTGTTCCCCAAGAACTACGTGGGCTTGATCCCCTATAAATAGGGGTACGTAGGCACATTGTAAGGGGTCAGAAGCGAGAGCGCAAAGGAGCCACCACTAACCCTAAGCAATCTCAACCCCCAATTATCACCACCACCAAACACTGTTCATCTTTTCCGGCAAACATTGTTCATCGGATTCATCGGTTACTGTTCACGTTTCCGACGAAGAACTGCCATCATAGATCTTGTTTCCGGCTGCTAACCTCAAGTTTTGTTGTTCCCAAATTCCTCCGTCAACACTTATAGGTGTCACGCTTCTTGGGCCGACCCTCGTTGATAAATCAATATTGTATCTATAACATTATATAAATTAGAGATCACAATGAGCGTACAAATTAAATATACATAGGCGATAAATTATGTATTTAAATTTTCGCTAATACTAATTTTTATCAAATTTTTTTGAGCCGACACTCGTTGTAAATTCCAATCTGATTGGAATTCACAAATCCGAAGTTTTGAATATTAATACTGATTTGTATCATATTGTCTTGAGGCGGCGAATTTGTATCATATTTTCTTGAGGCGACGCCCGTTGTAAATTTTACTTTTTTACTTTAAATTTGAATATTTTTTCAATTTTCAAAATTTTTGATTGATTATTTCTTTAAGACGTGAGAAATGGAAATTGGATTTTAAATATTTAAATTAAAAGGGCTCTAGAAAAAAGAGTTAAACATGACTTAAAGATAATCAATTAAGCCATATTTTGCAGCCGTAAAAAAAGTTTTCTAAAATAATATCTATAAATTATATAAACTGAATATATGTAAATAATAAAATAAATTAATAATTATATGTGTCACGTTTTTTTGATCAATACTAGTACATAAATCAAATTATCTCACACTTTTTATTTTGCCGACATTCATTATAATATAGAAAAAGTTTATAAACGACACTTATCGATTCGTAATGTAGGGATATTGCACTTCAGTAGATAGTATAGATTTTTAGTGATTTAAACTTTGAAAAGCAAGTACAAATTCAAACAACTATCAAACTATGTTATCCATTATTATTGTAACACCCCTTCTTTAATTTAGAAGGGAGATACTTACCTAAAATCCAAAAACCTGCAAAAAGAGCACTAATATATTTCTAACAATAATTTAACAGTCTAAAATCTCCAAAATAATATTAAATCTCCGAAATGTCTAAACCAATATAATGCTGAAATCTCTAATAAGAAATTAAGTCTAAATAATGATAGAAGTCTGAAATCCTAAGAACGAAATAAAGGGAAACTCTCCATCACACAGTCCCAGATCCCCCTAAGCACCTGCCAGAAAAAGAATACGGCATGAGCCAAATGCCCAATACGGATTTGAAATACAATTTATAAAACAAAAGATCAGAAATAAATAATCAGCAATTTTCAATAAAACAACAATTTTAAAAATAAGTAAGGCTGAAACAACGAGGGGTTAGGACATTTTATACCGAGATCAGAACAGATACAAATACACACATCATAGGGTACCTAATATGTGCAACAAAATGGATAACGTGTACGGCATATACAACGTCACCATAAATCAAATCACAAATCAAACTCTGGGTGCACCCACGTATCCTGAACAAATATCAAATGCGCAAAAGCTCCTCCCAAGAGCTAACAGAAGGATACGCCGTGACCAATTACACTGTCACGGAAGTGTCATGTCACTGGTGCCGCAATGACATGGCTGTAGTACCCCTACAGCTGGTTAACTCGGTATACCCTAAATCACTAAGGGTTCAAAATAAAATATTCTCGCAAATTTAAAATCACCTGATACAAGTAATTCAGATTTCCAAAACAAAGGGTGTCATAAATAATTTTGAAAATCGCATAGACAGATATCTAAAATTTTCCAAATCAAATTTTAAAATAATTTTCGGAAGTCAAAATGATCAGATAATATAACGGAGCAAATAAAATATGGAATTGAGTGAATCAGAGACATTCAATTTAAGATGAGTAGCGCTGAATAAAAGGGGATAGAATCCGTACCTCGAAAATGGCAATCTCTAATACAAACGAAATCTTTAAATGATCCTCTAAACTCTTGGCTCCCAATCTAATTAAAAATATAATTCATAACCAATATAAGTTTCTTTTTTTTATATATACATTTATATTATACGTTAGCGCATTCATTTAGCATGGTTTGTGTATTAACAAATCATGTACTTCAGATGTCAATTAATTCATCGTATCATATATTTATAATCATGCAAATATCACAAGATACAATCACCAATTTTAAATTATGTATAGCAGACTCTACGATCAAACTTGACATATAAACTAGAATAGTAAAACTAAAGCCTAATGTACATAAATTTTAACCAGGCTTTATAAAATTCATAATGCATGATTTAGTATATAGTGTTTCAACCTGGTGCAAACAAACTTCTTTAGAAACACTAAGGAAAATAAAATTATTTATGACAACACACCCGAAAATAAATTTTTTTTTATTGACAACACACCCGACCATATTAACACTCACATCTATACATTAATAATTTAAAACGAACTTAGGCATGACATAGAGGAACTAAACAAAACAATAATATAATGAATTAGATATATGTTAATTAATTAATACATGTAAATATAAATTAAATGAGAGACGTTAATCAGATTAACTCACACACTATCATAAGAAAAGGAACTTTAAAATAAGCAAGTGGAAGCGTCATGGTACTGAACTTAGATTCTTTAGTAATAATAATAATGTAAGAATACTCCAACACTTGAATCATAGAGACACAAGTTTGTATTAATAAAATAATAATAAATCAAAATCAAACAAGACAATGTAAAACAGTTGTGCATGCAGATTGACTTTAATGTCATGACATGACACTATTCTCCTCCCTCTGAAGCAAAAACACATGCATATACTTTATTAATAAAATACTATTCTAACTTTATTAATTAATTACACAACACAACTAGTACCTTCTGTCAATACAGGATTAACACAGTATAATATCAGCCATGCGCCTCTGTCTCTTTTTCTCTCCAACCTATGTGCCGCACTTACTCTTAGGTTTTTTTTTCTTTGGACTTGTGCACTGTGTTGGTATATATAATTGCACAACGGTCCTATAAAAGTCAATAACCGCTAAATACAATAATCACTCCTTTTCCTTTTCTAATTTAACTATATTTATTAAAAATAACTTTTTCTATTCTAATTCTAAGTCCAATTATTATTATTATTATCTAAAATTCATGTATATTACATATATACCCCCTTAAAATGGGATTCCGTCCCCGGAATCAACTAAACTAAATAGTCTACCGGATCGAATAAATGCGGATATTTCTCACGAATAGATTCTTCTAACTCCCAAGTCGCCTCTCTCTCGAATGATTTTTCCACAAAACTTTCACAAACGGAATAGTATTTTTCCTTAAAACTCGCTCCTCTCGAGCTAAGATAGCCTCAGCTTCTTCCTCACATGAAAGATCCTCTCTAATCTTATGCAATGGATACTGCACTATGTGCAATGGATTGATATTTTATAATAAGCCTCTCAAAACCGACACATGAAATACATTATGTACATGAGATAGTTGTGGCGGCAATGCAACTCTGTAAGACACTTCCCAACTTTCTCCATAACATCAAAGGTCCAACATATCTCGGACTAAGCTTTCCCTTCATACCACAACCCTTCACACCCTTACAAGGTACACCTTTAAGAACACATGATTCACCTGGCTCAAATCCACCAAACTTCCTATGTTGTCCGCGTA